>NC_133650.1:76559687-76783608 GCF_009905375.1 Apium graveolens | reverse complement strand
GTATTCAATTGAGATTTTGAAGAATTAAAAATAATCCATGGATTTAAAAAAAATCGTTGATTTAATTGTTCGTGAATTTTGACGAAGTTGATAAAAAAATCTTGCAGATTTTTAATGATTATATATGATAAAAAAAACGTGCATCGCACGGTTTTAGGCTAGTTATATGTAAAAAATAATTGGATCAATATTTGGATCACCTGTTGGAGTTGGTCAAAATTTGAATCATATTTGGATCATTGGTGATCCAAATTTGGATTTTTGGATCATAACGTTGGAGATGGCCCAACACACCCACTTCTCCCATAGAAATCAAAGTCTGGAACGGCCTATGTCTATTTTCATATTCGTGCGTGCTAATTATCTTATCCTTATTACTCCCTTGTATGCTTCTGGAAAAAGCCTCTTACTGAATTGTTTAACCATTATCTCCATCTTCAATGTGCTCTTTAGAGTCGGTCACCAATATAAAGTTATCAATGATTTCGGCCATCGTAACAACTAAACCTATATAACATAATTTAAACCTAGGACTCACTACAAGAAAATACTAATACTACCGAATAAGATGTGATGCTCTAATTTTACATTTTGCAGATTTTATACATTAAGGTACCACTCTTTTTTTCTCTCTTATCAATATGGGGAGGTCTGATTTTTCTCTCCTAACTGTCTGGTTTTGTGAGAGTGCCTCAATGGAAAATACAGTAATATGAAATACGATTGGTGTGTCATGGACATTGAGAATGAGGAGAATGAAGCTTGTTCTTGACGAAGGAGTGAAGGAGGAGACAAATAGGTTTGAACTTTGTTTGGTTGGAAGATTTTTAACGAGAAAAAATCAACGTTAGAGTTATGAAGAGTAAATTGGCTGATCTTTGGAGGCCAGCAATGGGGATAACAATCAAAGATACTAAACCTGGCTTATTTCTGTTTCAGTTTTATCATTTAGATGACATGCTATGGTTAGAAGACGGACCGTGGTATTTTGATAAGTTCTTCTGGGTGCTTAATGTCCTTTAGTCCCGGGAGAAGATCCTAACTAAGGTCCCTCTATTTGAAATTGATTTCTGGATTCACATCTACAATCTACCGAGTGGGGTTATATGTTAGAGGCGGTAGAAAAACAGCTTGAAATTTTTTGGTCGTTCTTTGAGTATGACTCAAATATAACTCAAGCATTTGGAGGGAGTTTATGAGACTGAAGATTCTGTGTGGACGTGCGAAAACCATTGAAGAGAAAGAAGAAAATATGTAAACGAGATAAATCAGAGGTGATTGTTCATGTCAAGTATGAAAGGCTTGGCTATTCTGCTTCACTTGGGGTTTGTTAACTCATATAGAGAGGTTTTGCAAGAAGAAATTTGAATGGGGGCTATGATCTCTAAGGAGTGGGGAGCTTGGCTTCGTGCTCAGCCACGACGTAGTAATAGAGGTAGTCGGAGTAAGTGTTTACGGGATGAAGGCGGCGGTGACTGGAACGGTAAACTTGGAAGTGATAATCACTACTAGTATGATTTGGGGGGACAAATAAGGAAAGTGAACAAATTAGGAAAGAAGTTGTTAACATTCAGATTTAGCGGGGAGGGGAACAATGCAGCTGTCAATTTTTAAAAGTGAAGGAGGGAAACCAGCTTAATCATTCGGGTATTGGGCGTATTGGGCCTCAGGAGGAGGAAGAGCTTAGTGGGCTTTTATTCGAAGAAAGGAAACGTCAGAGAAGTGAATTTGATGGGCCTTTGAAGAAGGCTTTGGCTGGTAATAGTCCTAGAACAGGTTATGGGTTTTCTGATTTGGATTACTCAGAATCTTCACAACAATTTTTGGCTAAGCTTGTTGTGCAGCTAGCCAGCCCAAATAAGTTGTTTAAGCTGGAACTGTCGAGGTATTGGGTCGCTTCGCACAGTTTGAGTCCTGAAAGACCTATTGTATAACCATAAACCGAGTTTTGTTTTTCTTATTGAAACTTTGTCCTTATCCAATAAAGTTGAGGCGTTAAGAGTCCGTTGTGGTTTTGATTATTATTTTTCGGTTGATAGAGTTGGAACAAGTGGAGGTCTCGCAATTTTCTGGAAGAAGAATTTCAGCTAAGAAATTATGAGTTATTCTCGCAATCACATTAATATTGCAAACATTGATAACAATAGACAAGACTGGAGGTTAACCTGATTCTATGGGTATCCAGAACGAGAACATAGAAGAGAATCATGGCAACTTATTCATAGATTGGCTACTCTGTCACCTCTTCCATGGTGCATAATTGGTGACTTCAATGGCTTAATATATTCTTCTGATAAAAAGATAATTTGCCTCATCCGCAGAGTTTACTGGAGGGGTTTTGTAATACTATAGAGGACTGTCAGTTGAACGAAATTGATCGTGTTAGGTCACACTTTCACTGTAGAGGGGGTGAATACAGTGTTTATTACAATCAAATCAAACTTCAAGAACTTATGTAACAGAAAACAACCTTTATTGAAACAATAAACTCTGTTACAATCTGGAACTGTTATCTCTCAGTGATGAACAAAATATCACGAGAGCTGCTAGGGTTACAGTAAATAATATTCTCGATAATGATAACACTTATAGTGTAAACCCTATGTCTGTGTTTATATATTACACAGTTACAAGATAATCGCTAATTGAT
The DNA here is from genome assembly GCF_009905375.1 of Apium graveolens. Lineage (NCBI taxonomy): Eukaryota > Viridiplantae > Streptophyta > Magnoliopsida > Apiales > Apiaceae > Apium > Apium graveolens. The sequence goes on along the minus strand of NC_133650.1, from coordinate 76,780,958 downwards.
ATGGAATATAATTCTGCTTCCTAATATATATCAATCAGATATCTTTCCTTCCAAGTATTCCATTCTTTACGGAATTCCTTCTTCATGCATATCTCTTCTTATGTTTATCTTGATCTTCTTAACTTTAATCAGCTACTGTCCTTATCTGATCGTCCTTCAGCACTTAAGTTCTGATATCTATCTCCTGATGCTTATCTCCTGATAACATAAGTACTGATATCCCTTAAGTTCTGACGTCCAGTATAAGTACTGATCAATTAAGTACTGATTTGTTCTGTTCAAATAAGATCTGAAATCTAAACATAAAACATATTAGCCATGACATTATCAAATATATCTAACAATCTCCCCCAACTTGTAAATTATCAAAATATACAAGTTTAACAGATATTTGATGATGTCAAAAACATTAAGTACAAATGCATGAGAAATAGACAAGATAACTACAACTTACAGTCCTTAAAGCTTTTACCAATTCAACTTCTGATAACAACTTTAGTCTGTATACACATCAGAATTTAAGTAGTTGTAGATCTTTGACTTGGCTTCATCATTTTCTGATCTCTCTGATGTCAGGAGTTATTCTGAGATAATTCTTCAATAAACATTTCTCAGCATATCTGAGTTCATCAATCATTCTCCGTTTGACATCTTTAAGCTCTGCAGTATCTTCACCAGTTTGAAATATTGCAGCTCTGAGATCATTAATCTTTGCTCTTCTCAACTCCCGATCTAGTCTTATGACATAAGCTTTGTTAGACTCTAGATTGAATTCAAGCCCCTTAATACCAAGATATGTTCTGATCTGTGCAGTATTAGGCTTCATATCAACAATATCACCATTGTGATTTCTGTACTTTGGAACATATATGCTGTCAGACTTAACAGAATAAAGTCTTTTCTGTCTCTGAATCTGTTCTTTCAAATAATTTGCAGCAGTCCCTGTCAATCTGTCATCCACTTGAAGTAAGAATAATACATGCTCCAATTCTTCAAAATACTTCAATGGAATGGCATTTTGTCTTATATGATAAACCCTACCATCTGTCATGAAATACAACAAGATGTGTTCCTTCCAAGTAGGTATGGTAAACCATTTGTACAGATTCCAATTGATTTAATCTTTCAGGAGTTGCTCCAATTCCTGGTTCACACAAGGAAGTTGGATCATTGGTAGTGTTGTGTACTCTTCTTTCATCAGCACTTCCCAATCCAGTTTTATCTCTTGCTTCCTTTCCAGTAACTACTCTAGCTTCAAAACGACTTGCAGTAGTCTTCAAAGGTTGAGTTTGTTTTGCTTTAGTGAATCCTGGTAGGAGTGTATTTGATCTTCCTTCTGATATCAAGTTAACTTGAGCTGTGTCAGAGGTTACTTGCTTCTTTTGAATATCAGAACTTTTAATTTCTTGACTCTGAACAACTTGAGCTGTGTCAGAGGTTGTTTTAAGAACTTTTCTTGAAGTCAGAGCAAGATTATCTTTGTCATCAGTAATTTCTTCATCTTCAGGAGGTACATAGACTTTTAACAGGTTCACCAACCTTTTCTTTACCCTTGGATCTTGGGTCTATCTTTGGTTGTGATTTAGCAAATGTTGCTTCAGTTTGTGCCTTTTCTTTAATCACAATACCTTTCAGTTTTGGAAGTGACTTTTTACCAGAAGCTTCGGATTTAGATGTGACTTTCTCTGATTTAAGTCTAGCTTCTTCTTCCTTTAAACTTTCCAAGTCCATTCCTGGATTTTATTGAAGAAATAACTGTCTTGACATTTCTTCATCAAGATCTAGAAGTTCATCAGAATTTATTCTTTTACCAGTATCAGAACTTAATCTCTTCCCAGTATCAGAACTTATCCTGTGACTTGTAATTTCAGCATTTCTTGATGAGAATCTTTTACTTTGACTATGACCTCCACCCATTCCAGAGTTTCCTTGGTCATCTTTTTCATCATCCTTTCCTTGCAGTGTCTTGTCATCCTTGCATTTGGACTTAATCACTTTCTCCCCCTTTTTGGCATCAGCAGGAAGTAGAAGAGAGATAAGCAATTCCACTGAAGATTGGATTTCTATCAGTTATGATTGCTGAGAAGCTTGATTTTGCAGAATTTTATCAATCTGTGCTTGTTGGCGATCTTGAGTCTTCTCAATATAAGCAATCCTGTCCATAGATGGTTGAAAGAACTTTTTCTTATCAAGTTTCCAAACTTGTTCTTGTTGGTAAAGTTCTCCTGAATCTTGTGTATTTCGGCATGAGTAATTGAATGAAGACCTTGTAGATTTTTAGTACTCAATACAGTGACACGAAGCTGAGCTTTGAAATCATCAGAATTTAACATTTCATCAGCTTTAGTAAAGTGCTCAGTAAGATGTAACGCAGATGGAATACATGAGACTGAGTTCCATTCCTTAGTCCACTCCTGTCCTGCAGGAGTTTCACTCCAAGGCACTGGTGGTTCCTCTGTAACATACTTCTTTACTAGTTCAGACTTTGAAAGAGGAATTTGTCCTGAAGGACCAGCTGCATCAGTATTTGCAGTTGGAGCAGCATCACCAGTATCCCCAGCATGTGCAACATCAGAACTTATAGAATCAGTATCATCTGATATAATAGTAGTGTGAGTAGCAATGGAGGCGTCAGCATCCTCTAATTGCTGATCTGATGCTAAGTTCTGATCAACAGCCAAATCCTGATGCTCACCTAAAGTCTGATCATCAGTGTCTAGATGCAGAGAAGGTGACTTAGATAATTCCGGAGTTTTAATAGCATCAGTAACAGTTGTTGGCAAAAGATTTGTTGTTGTTGGAGCTTCTAAGAAAATTACTCCAGGCACAACTAAGTGTTGATCAGCATTATCAGCACTTGTGCCTTGATGACCAAGAGACACAGATGGGAATTTAGCCTTGTCAGATACAGTTTCCTGAGATTGAGTGGATGGAGAAGAAGTAACTGGAGCAAATTCTTTTTCTTGTGAGATCAGAGATTCCTGATCCCCTTCCTTAGCTGCTTCCTCTTCATCATCTGAAACTGGCCTTTTTGCCCTCTGTTTCTGGTATGTCCTTGGTAATTTAGAGTCCTTGGAAGTGTCAGGAATTGTCATTTTCCTAAGCCTCTTGAGAAGCTTAGATCCTCCAAGTTCAGAATCCTTCTGAGAAATCTTTTTCTCAGCTGCAGTTACCACAGGTTCTGAAGAAAGAATCGGTTCCTCAGAATCTGAGTCATCTCTCAAGGTGATCCTCCTCTTCTTCTGAGGTGTGTGAGAAACAGTCTTTGTTCTCTTTGGCTTGGAAGATATAGGTTTCACATAGGACTGGAGATATGTTCTGAGAGATGGTTGAGAGGTTTGAGGTGGCTGAGTAGAGATGGTAGGTGCTGATGAACCAGGTTCTGATGTTTGAACATCAGGATAAAGTGCAGTGTACTTAACAGGATCATAGGTGATTAAGCTTGTTTGACAGATAAAGGTATTAAGAGGGGTCTTAACACAGCCTTTTTATTATCAGAAGATAATAAATCAGTAAAAGCTCTCTTAGCTATTCTGAAAGATGGAATGAGATCACCAAAATTTTGGGGGGAATTATAACAAAAATTATAAATAAGCTGACAAAATCTTGCAAAATATACAGTATTGCGATCTTCTGTCATCCTATCCCCAATAGAACCCAAAACTGCACGTGCATAATCAAAATCAGTGTGATTTAGAAGTGCATACCCGATTTGTTGGCTGAATATGGGAATTGCATCAAAATTTGTACATTTGTTGGCGAAAGCTTTGGTAATGCAATCAAAGAAGAAACTCCATTCCCTCCGTATGAAGGATCTCTTCAACTGTCCAAGCTTGGTCAATGTCCCTTCATATCCCAGACTAACCATCATATTTTGAAGAACTGAGTCATCAACAGTAGAATAAACACAGTCCTTAGGAAGCTGTAATGCCTGTCTAACCGTAGACAGAGTCACAACATACTCATTTTCCCCTGATGAAAATATTAAACTTGGGGACCCGTGAGCACCACCATTGTCATATACTCCACTCCTCCAAAACTCCAGTACTTGAACCCCAGAAATTGATGTAGGCTCAGTTAGAGCAAACCCAATATCAGAACTTGTGAGAAAGTCTTGAATAAAATGAAATTCAGAGGGTGCCTCTGTAGTGTGTAGTATCGCAGAGAAGTTATTAGGAACAAACTTTGCTCCATCAAAGAAAATGTCCTTGGGTGCCATTATGTTTTGATAAGAAAACGGTAATCTGTAATGTGTTTGAGAAAATGCCTCTGAAAAGAAAATCGTCAGAAGATGAGAGAGTTTAAAAGTAAAGAGAGAGATAAAATATAATTGTAAATAAAAGATTTGACAATCTTTGCTCTCTTTTACTTATACACAAAAAGTAACCGTTGAGGACACATGGCAGACATGCATTTAAAAGTAGTGGGAAATACCTTGACACCTGTTTTACATAGAGAAAGCAAAAAGTAATGGGCACGGTAAATAAGGAATAATTACCACCCACTTGCAGTTTTTCAAGGAAAAACAAACCGTTTCACTTACCTAGATTCCATTAATCAAGGTGAATCAGTTTTAATTTAAAACTGTTCCCACTAATTCAAATATTTTACTCTGCAATATTAATATTCCGAGAAAAAAAACTGTGTGTGAGAATGAGTAAAATCAATCAGTTAAGTAAGTACTGATAAAACAGTATCAGAACTTAAAATCAGACACAATTTATACGATCATCAGAATATTTATCAGGATTTATCAATGCATATCAAAATTTCTCAGAGACAAGATCATAAGACTTAAAACAAATTCCATTAATATATCAAAATAATACATTGATGAAATTGAAATTACATCAGAACTTTTACATTCTTGTCCTATGCTTCTAAATCTAACATCAACAGCCTTAGTCCTAGCTAAGAAGCCTGACAAAGCTGAGGATGAAGAAGAACAGGAAGAAGACGAGATTAAGTCATCTTCCTCTTCCTATCTTCGACAAACAAGATAGCGAGTCGAATGATTCGCTCTTGCTGACGGATAGCTTCCCGCCGTTCCGCCTCCAATCGATCAAGATGAAGCTAGTAGTCCATCTCGAAGAACAGAAGTTGGTTCAGCACCGCCTGTGGGACAGAGCCCCATATCTCTTCAGGAATGGCAGTTACATGCCACTCCTGCTGCCAGTCGGCGCAGCTTAGCTCCATATGAAAATTTTGGTAATTCAAAAACATGTTGTATCGAACCATGATGCTTTTGAAAAAGAATATGAAGTTAAGATTGTGAGAAAAATTGATGAAAGGGCTAAAGTGAAGTGGCTGATTATATAGGCAAGAGAATGCCAGGAGACGCGAAGATATTTAATGCTGACAGATAGAGTTAAGTCTACCTCGTCTCCCTAGACTTGAAAAAGAATAATAGTCATTGGAAAAGGAATGTGCACTTGTAACAAGAGTGAACTGTTCAAGGACGAGTGCCATTATGTTTTAACCATAGACTATTAATCTTCCACTTCAACATTTCGAAATTAATCTGAGACTGTTACCTTATTTTACTCACAGATAAGTCAAGTAAAGGGTTAGACTGAAAAATCAGAACTTAGACCTATACCAGAACTTACCAGTCATCAGAACATAATGTCTTAACTCGAACAAGGAATATCTATCTTAGTAAGTTTTCATACAAGTTCTGAGTTATAGTCTTCAGGACTTAATCATCAGACCATATAACTAGAACGTGTCCTCAGAATTTGTGCAAAGGGATACAATGACTGTTTGTCTAAAAGAACATAGACCACCACAAAAATTTCATCATTCATATGGAGTGATTTGTGTGTGCATTAAGCTAAATAACTAATAAAGAGTAAATTCTGATTTACTTCAGTACATCTTAGAAATAAGTCATAATTAAAATTTTGCTAAAGAGCTGTCATTATCCTGAAACCTACTGATAAATGAGTTCATGCATGAGTCCACCTCAACTGTTTTTGTGCTAATTTTATGCATCTTTAAAATTCTCTTTTACAGTGGCTTCTCAGTGTAAGTGAGTCACGACTGCTTATAAGAATTTATGCTATTATCAGAGTATTTCTCCAGTAATCATAGAGTGTGAACAGTCACCAAGAAAAATATTTTGCTTTTCTAATGCATATTTACTTAATACCAGCTATGCACTTGGGTCGTCCCATTCACATTTTACTCTAGATCTCAAAGGAGTACCTGATATTATTCTTTGATTTTTTTTTTTCTTCTTTGATAAGTGAGGTTTATCAGCACTTAGTACATTCAGCAGTTTTACTAGAATCAGAACTTAAACAGATGAGTAGCATTATTCTAATTTTGGACTTAGTAATAAGATGAATAAAGTAAACTAAACTAAGCTCAAGTATCAGAATTTGCTTGTGTCATAAGATTTCCACAGAAATAATTACTTCTTTCATGGGATCATTTGTTTATTGAAGACTAGTAGGTCAGTATCTAGCACAATTATCCTCATAGGATCGAATGATTACTTAAACAGATATATCACTTATTAGAGTTAAGAGATATGTATCAGACAACAGTCAGTACTTAAAAACATTTATCAATTAATGCACAGAATATACAAAGAGATTAATTCTGTAAATACTGATCATAAAGTCTGATAACATAGAACAAGTTTAAGCAGATTTAGAGAAAGAACCTGAAATCATTCCAAGTTCATTTACCAATTTTGTAAAGGTAGCTTCACATAGTGGTTTTGTGAAGATATCTGCTACTTGTTGATCTGTGGGAACAAAATGCAATTCCACTGTACCTTCATCCACATGTTCCCTGATGAAATGGTACCTGATGCTGATGTGCTTTGTCATAGAGTGTTGAACTGGATTACCTGTCATAGCAATAACACTTTGATTATCACAGTAAATAGGGATTTTGAAATATGTTAACCCATAATCCAGTAACTGATTCTTCATCCAAAGAATCTGTGCACAGCAGCTTCCTGCAGCAATATACTCTGCTTCTGCAGTTGATGTGGAAATTGACTTTTGTTTCTTGCTATACCAAGAAACCAACCTGCCTCCAAGAAATTGGCAGCTACCACTTGTGCTTTTCCTGTCAATTTTGCAACCTGCAAAATCTGCATCTGAGTAACCTATTAATTTAAAATCTGATTCTCTAGGATACCATAATCCTAGATCAGCTGTTCCTTTAAGATACTTAAAGATTCTTTTTACAGCTGTTAAGTGAGGTTCTCTTGGATTTGCTTGAAATCTTGCACAAAGACAGGTAGCAAACATGATATCTGGTCTACTAGCAGTTAGATAGAGAAGTGAGCCAATCATACCTCTGTAATCAGTGATATCTACTGAATTACCAGTATCCTTATCCAGTTTTGTTGCAGTGGCCATGGGAGTGGATGCACTTGAACAGTCTTGCATTCCAAATTTCTTCAGCAAGTTTCTGGTATACTTAGATTGACAAATAAAAGTTCCTTCTTCACTCTGCTTGACTTGAAGGCCCAGAAAATAACTAAGTTCTCCCATCATACTCATCTGATATCTTGACTGCATTAGTTTGGCAAACTTTTTGCAAAGTTTGTCATTTGGAGACCCAAAAATAATATCATCAACATAAATCTGGATCAAAAGTAAGTCCTTGCCATGGTTGAGATAGAACAGTGTTTTGTCAATAGTTCCTCTGTTGAATCCACTTTCCAGAAGAAACTGAGCTAAAGTCTCATACCATGCTCTAGGAGCTTGCTTAAGTCCATAAAGTGCTTTATCAAGCCTGTAGACATAATCTGGATGTTTGGAATCTACAAAGCCTGGAGGTTGTTCAACATATACTTCCTCTTCCAATTCTCCATTGAGAAAAGCACTTTTCACATCCATTTGAAAGACAGTAAACTTTTTGTGAGCAGCATAAGCCATGAATATCCTTATGGCTTCTAACCTAGCAACTGGCGCAAATGTTTCATCATAGTCAACTCCCTCCTGTTGAGAATATCCTTTTGCAACCAGCCTTGCCTTGTTCCTTACAATTATGCCATCACTGTCAGTTTTGTTTCTGAATACCCACTTTGTACCAACAACCGATCTATTCTTAGGTCTTGGCACTAAGGTCCAGACTTTGTTTCTTTCAAATTCATTCAACTCTTCCTGCATTGCTTGCACCCAATCAGCATCTTGAAGAGCTTCTTCCACTTTCTTTGGCTCAGACTGAGAGAGAAAAGAATTGTAAAGACATTCATTCGAAGTACCTGTTCTAGTTCTGACACCTGCCTCAGGATTTCCAATTATCAAATCAGGTGTATGTGATTTTGTCCACTTCCTTGCAGATGGAAGATTTTCTCTAGAACTGGATGCTCCCCCATGATTCATGCTGTCTTCGGTTTCATTTTCTGATGCTCCCCCTGAAACTATGCTCTCTGAGTTGGATCCTTCAGTATTTAGATTTTCAGTACTGTCAGTACTTGGCTTATCAGAACTTGACAAATCAGAATTTGAAGAGCCAGATGTATGTTCTGATGCTTCTTGAGATGTGATAATATCTTGAGTATGCTCCCCCTGCATTGGTGCATCTTCCTTTGACGTAGTCACCACAGTTTCAATAACATCAGAGTTTAATCCATCAGAATTTACAGTATCAGGACTTAGACTTTCAGGACTTGAGGTATCAGAATATGAATCTTCATTTTCAAATCTCAGCTGATCATGATCAATGCAATCTTCAAGTCCAGTGATCTTCTTGTCATCAAAAGAGACATTGATAGATTCCATGACCACTTTTGTTCTCAAATTATAGACTCTGAAGGCTTTTGTAGAAAGTGGATATCCAACAAAGATTCCCTCATCAGCTTTTAGATCAAACTTGGATAGCTGTTCAGGATGAGTCTTGAGAACAAAACACTTACATCCAAATACACGAAAGTATTTGAGATTTGGCTTCTTGTTCTTCACCATCTCATATGGTGTTTTTCCATGCTTGTTAATGAGTGTTGCATTTTGAGTAAAACAAGCAGTCTGTACAGCTTCAGCCCAGAAATAGGTTGGAAGCTTTGCTTCTTCAAGCATTGTTCGTGCAGCTTCAATGAGAGTTCTATTCTTCCTTTCAACAACTCCATTTTGCTGTGGAGTTCCAGGAGCAGAAAATTCCTGCTTTATTCCATGATTTTTGCAGAACTCTTCCATTATCAGATTCTTGAATTCAGTGCCATTATCACTCCTCAAAATTTTCACAGAATCTTTGATCAATTTATCCAGATGTTTGACATGATCAATCAGGATAGATGCAGTTTCACTTTTTGTGTGCAAGAAATACACCCATGTGTATCTGGTGAACTCATCTACTATGACCAACGCATATTTCTTCTTTGCAATAGACATGACATTCACTGGACCAAATAGATCAACATGAAGTAGATAATAAGGCTCAAGAATTGATGATTCAGTCTTGCTCTTGAATGAAGATTTTCTTTGTTTAGCCTTCTGACATGAGTCACAAAGACCATCAGGAACAAATACTGATTTTGGCAGTCCTCTCACAAGATCTTTCTTGATCAGTTCATTTATCTTGTTGAAGTTTAAATGAGAGAGTTTCTTGTGCCAATTCCAGCTTTCTTCAGTTGAGGCTCTACTCACTAAACAGATTGCAGAACCATCAGAACTTGTTGAAAGCTTAGCTTCATAAATGTTACCACGCCTGAATCCCTTCAGAACAATTTTTTCTTTAGATTTACTAACTATTTCACAATGTTCTGCAAAGAAATCAACATGATAACCTCTGTCACAGATTTGACTTATACTCAGTAAGTTGTGTTTAAGTCCTGAGACCAGAGCTACATCTTTAATGATGACATTCCCAAGATTGATATTGCCATATCCCAAAGTTTTTCCAATGTTGCCATCTCCATAAGAAACACTTGGGCCAGCTTTCTCCACAAAGTCTGATAGCAGGGCCTTATTTCCAGTCATATGTCCTGAACATCCACTGTCCAGAACTAAAATATTTTTCCTGTTGCCCTGCAATCAAAAAGACCACTAATTATTAGTTTTAAGGACCCAGACTTGCTTGGATCCTTTGGCCTTTTTAGGTTTGTTAACATTTGCAGCGGATTTAGCATCAGATTTTATGTTAACAGTTTTCTTATCAGAACTTATACTACCAGACTTTGAATCAGAACTTACACTAGAAGGAACAACATAAACTTTCTTTAAAGAAGGTTTTATTTGATAATAATCATAGTACAAACTATGATATTCCTTACAAGTATAAATGGAATGCCATAAACTACCACAATGAAAACAAGGATCTTGTGGTTTGTATCTAACAGACTGACTCTTAACTCCTGATTTTGTAGATAAGGAGTTAATATTCTTATTCTTCCTGCAAAAAGAAGCCAGATGGTTAGAACTTCCACAGTTATGACACGCTTTCCTAGGAGCATCAGGAACAGATTTATAGTTATTGCTTTTATTCACACCTTCCTTTCCATTCCTGTTTTTCCTAGGTGATTTTACCTTGTTTGCATTCTTAACATCTTTCAGCTTATGCTTAAGCTGCTTCTTTGTCATTAAGCCTATGTTAACTTCAGCTGTCTTTTCCTGTTTTAGTTTGTCAGAAGCTAATTCCTTTTTAACTTCTGATTTCTCATTTTCAGATTTTTCAGTTACAAACTTAACAGGTTTTAACTTCGGCTTTTGCTTATCAACAGGCTTAATTTCTACAGTTCCTTTTTCATTTTTATTTTCTCCATAACCTAAGCCCTCTTTCCAGTTTCCACTGCTTAGCAAATTTTGAGTTGTTTTGCCAGAGTTAGTCCAAGTTCTGATAATCTCTCTCTCCTTTTCTAACTCAGTTTTTAGAGATTCATTCATTTTTAGCACTTCATCCCTAACATAAAAAGCATCATCTCTATCCTTCTGAGTTTGATGGAACATGACTAACTCTTTTTCTAAGAAATCATTTCTTTTCCTAAAAGCAAGATTTTCAGAAGTTAATCTTTCACATGTTAAAGTTTGATCTCTATAACTAACAAACATGGTTTTAAGATATCTTCTCAACTCATTAATATCATCAGTATGAAAAGCATAAGTAGTCTGAGGTACCTTTGTTTCAGCAGCTTCAGAACTGCTCTCAGAACTTTGTTTATCAGCATTTGCCATCAATGCATAGTTCTCCTCACTTTCAGAGTCTGAGGTGTCTGTCCAGCTTTTCTGCTTTGTGACAAGAGCTTTGCCTTTGTCACTCTTGGTCTTCTTGCAATCAGGAGATATGTGGCCTTTTTCACCACAATTATAACATTTAACATTAGCGTAATCTCCTCTGTCAGACTTTCCTCCTCTTGCTTCAGATCTTCTGAAATTCTTCTTATCAGAACTTATGCCTTTCCTGGAAAACTTCTTTCCCTTCCTGAACTTCCTGTATGCAATCTTTGTGATTCCCTTCACCATAAGAGCACACAGCTTCATCATCTCCTCATCAGCATCAGTTTCAGGCAAGCTTTCAGAATCCTTGTCTTTCTTTGAGGAAGGTGGTTTGGGGGATTCCTCTTCAGCCTTGAGAGCAACCGTCCTTGACTTTCCTCCTTTCCTCTTGCTTCTTTGTTCCATCTCAAGTTCATGAGTCTTGAGCATTCCATAGATTTCATCAAGAGTTGTTTCATCAAGATTGTAGTTGTCTCTTATTGTTGTTGCCTTCAAATCCCAACATTCAGGAAGAGCTAACAGGAATTTAAGGTTTGTATCTTCAAGATCATACTCCTTATTAACCAATGACAAGTCATTCAAGAGTTTGACAAATCTATCATATACATCAGTCAATGACTCATTAGTCCTAGAGTCAAAGTGTTCATACTCTTGAGTGAGTATTGTCTTCCTGTTCTTCTTAACTGTTTCAGTTCCTTGACACCTTGTCTCCAGTGCATCCCATATCTCCTTAGCAGTCTTGCAGTTGATTACCCTGTTTGACATTACATTATCAATGGCACTATGCAATAAGTGTCGTACCTTGGCATCCTTAGCAATAGATGCTATATCTTCAGCAGTGTAATCACTCTTTTCCTTTGGTACGGTCTTTGCTGCTTCACCTGCAACTACAACAGCGAGCTTGGTAGGTTTGTGAGGCCCTTCCTTGATTCTATCAAGGTATTCTGGATCTGTTGCTTCCAGAAACATGGTCATCCTTACCTTCCATATGGGATATTCAGATGGTCTCAATATGGGAACTCTGATAGTCTCATATCGACTCTGAGTTGATGTCTTTGACGATTCCTCAGTTTTGGTAGGCTTAGTTGGAGTTTCTGTGTCAGACATGATTGTGTTTGGATCTTTAACTGTATGTGTGTTAACAGAAGGCTCTGATACCACTTGTTAGGTCACACTTTCACTGTAGAGGGGGTGAATACAGTGTTTATTACAATCAAATCAAACTTCAAGAACTTATGTAACAGAAAACAAACTTTATTGAAACAATAAACTCTGTTACAATCTGGAACTGTTATCTCTCAGTGATGAACAAAATATCACGAGAGCTGCTAGGGTTACAGTAAATAATATTCTCGATAATGATAACACTTATAGTGTAAACCCTATGTCTGTGTTTATATATTACACAGTTACAAGATAATTGCTAATTGATATGGAATATAATTCTGCTTCCTAATATATATCAATCAGATATCTTTCCTTCCAAGTATTCCATTCTTTACGGAATTCCTTCTTCATGCATATCTCTTCTTATGTTTATCTTGATCTTCTTAACTTTAATCAGCTACTGTCCTTATCTGATCGTCCTTCAGCACTTAAGTTCTGATATCTATCTCCTGATGCTTATCTCCTGATAACATAAGTACTGATATCCCTTAAGTTCTGACGTCCAGTATAAGTACTGATCAGTTAAGTACTGATTTGTTCTGTTCAAATAAGATCTGAAATCTAAACATAAAACATATTAGCCATGACATTATCAAATATATCTAACAGATCGGACTGGAGGAAGGTTCACATGGGAAAGAAGTCGCGGCTCTGATTCTTGGGTTCGTGAGAAGCTGGATAGAGCGTTTGCCTCTGCAGTTTTGTGGTCGAAGTTCTCTCTATGTCATCTTAAAGTGGTTCCAACATCAAGATCGGATCACAATCCTATTCTACTAAATTTGTTGAAGGTGGAAATTTCTCATAGGAAATTTCGGTTTTGCTTCGAAATATCTGGCTAAGGGAGTCTAACTTTGTTTCTGAAGTTTAAGAGTTCTGGAAAGATATCCCACCGGTGCATTTGCTTCCCAAGCTCTTCGAAGTCTCTTCGTACATGGCTAGATGGGGGAGAGCCTTCTTCCATAAGTTTAAAGAGAAAATCAAGGAGCAGAAAGGTATAATGGAGAGGTTGGCCGATAAGGTGGATTCTACTAGTGTACAACAATTCTTGGAAGCAAAAGAGAAGCTAAATAACTTGTTTGATCAAGAGGAGTCCTATTGGAAACAACGAGCTAAATTATTTTGGCTAGTAGAGGGGGACGATAATACCAAGTTCTTTCACTCGAGTGCTTCAGCTAGAAGAAAGTCAAATCGTATCGGTTACTTGGTCGATGAGAGTAATAACCGGGTGGAGAATGAGGAGGGTATGTGTGAGATTGTTCATAACTATTTTGCTGAATTATTTGCAAGAGACACGACTGAGAGTGATACTAGTTCGACTGAAAGTCTAAGAAGAATTACCGAGGAACAAAACAAGTTTCCGACGAAATAATTGGTGTTTGAGGAATTTTCGGAGGCTATTAAACAAAATGCACCCCGATAAAGTATAGGGGCCAGATGGATTGAATCCAGCCTTCTTCCGGACTTTTTGGTCAGTAATGGGACAAGAAATATTTGGGTATTGCAAAGATTGGTTGAGTAACAAAAATTTTCCCAATGATTTTAATAGCACAAATGTGGTTCTAATCCCGAAAAAAGATAATGTAGATAGAATGAAGGATTTACGACCAATTGCACTTTGCAATGTGTTGTACAAGATCTTGTCGAAAGTGCTAGCCAGCAGAATTAAAGTGGTGTTTCCCGGAGTTATTTCAGAGAATTAGTACGCATTTATATAAGGGAAAAGTATCATTGATAATGTACTGGTGGCGTTTGAGCTTATCCACCACCTTCGGTTGAAAAATAGAGGTAGAGAGGGAGAAGTTGCTTTGAAGTTGGATAACAATAAGGCTTATGACAGAGTTAGCTGGGCGTATCTCAAAAAAAGGATGTAAGCCATGAATTTTTCAGAGAAATGGATTCAATGGATGCTGCTATATGTGAAAACAGTGTCGTATCACATTTGTATTAATGACTCGATGGTTGGCCTAATCTTACCTAAACGAGGACTAATGCAAGGTGATCCTCCATCACCTTAACTTTTTCTCATGTGTGTTGAAGGCCTCTCGAATGATTTGGATCACGCAGTAGCCACTAACATGATTCATGGTTTAAGAATTGTTCCTACAGCGCCCGTTGTCTCTCATATTTTGTTCGCATATGACAGCTTCCTTTTCTTTCGAGGAACGACTGTCGAAGTTCATGCTGTTAAATCAGTTTTGGTTAACTACGAAAGATGTTCTGGGTAGTCAGTGAATTACACGAAGTCGGGGATCTACTTTAGTTCCAATATGAGACAAGAACAGAGGGCAAAAATATCGAATATACTTGGTGTTCATAATAGTATTGTTGGCACTAATTATCTGGGCCTTCCTTCACTTGTAGGTCGTTCGAAAACAAGAGTGTTTGGTTATTTTAAAGATCGTGCTAATAAACGGATACAGTGATGGTACAAGAAACCAGTGTCAAGGGCTGGGAAAATGGTTCTTATAGGGAATGTTGCTCAAGCTATTCCAGCTTACACCATGTCCTGCTTCTTATTACCTAAGTTCATTTGTCAAGATCTCGAGATTATGTTTAATAAGTTTTGGTGGCGATCAAACAATGATGAAGGGAAGGGATTAAACTGGTTATCATGGAATAAGATGAGCAAGCCAAAACCTAGTGGTGGACTGGGATTTCAAAATTTATATGGCTTTAATTTAGCTTTGTTGGGCAAGCAATGTTGGAATATGATCGAAAATCCCCATTTGCTGGTCTCAAGAATTTTCAAGGCTCGATATTTCTCTAGTAACAGTATGCTTGATGGTCAAGAAGGTCACAATCCGAGTTTTGTTTGGAAAGGTCTGTTAACCACATTACAATCTCTTCGGAAGAGGTATAGGTGGGTGGTTGAAAATGGTGAGGATATTTATGCTACAAGAGATCAATGACTCAGGAGTAAGGAATAATTTTGTGTGGAGAATGATCACATGTATGTAGGCAGGAATGGGAAGGTCTCTATTTATATCGATGGTACATCAAGAAGTTGTAATGTTGGTATGGTGAGGGAGAATTTTCTCCCCATGGATGCCAAAGCAATTCTTGCTACTCCGATTCCTAGTTGAGATGTGAGAGATAAATTAGTATGGGCGGAATCAACTACATGGTTATAGGTTCTGGCTTATGCAGTATACAAGCAATGAGGAAGTCATCCAATGTCATGGGTGGAAGAGAATTTGGTCTTTATTCATTCCTCACAAAATTCAGATATTCATTTGGAAATTTTGTCGTAATTCAATTCCAGTCAGATGGAGACTTTGTTCTAAAGGTATTTGCCTCCCTATAACTTGTCCCATGTGTAATAACGACATAGAATATATGTTGCATATATTTTTTGACTGTCAGTTTGCCAAACAATGCTGGAATCATGTGGGTTTTGAGCAAGATATGTCTTCAGTGGAGGATGCTCCAAATTGGCTTTTGTATATGCTCTCCATGGCGAAAGAGGAGGATCTGTTGAAGATCTGCATAGTGCTTTGGAGTGTTTGGATGTGGAAAAATAAAAAGGTTTGGGAGGAGAAATCCATTATTGTAGTGATAGCTATGGATAGTAGTGCCAAACATATCAAATTTGGAGAGCAGAGCGCCTAAAGAAGAAGGCGAGACAACATCATTGTCATCAAGCTGTTAGCAGTAGTCACCGATGGAAAACACTAGACCCAGGCTCCAATAAAGTCAATGCTGATGCTTCTTTTCATTCAGCTGATGCAACTTTCTCGATATGTATGGTTTTAAGGGATCATACTGGGACTTTTGTGGCTGGAAGGGTAATTTGTAGAGAAGCAATAGCTACGGTTTTTGAAGCAGAGTCCATTGGTGTTAGAGAGGCTCTAGCATGGATTAAGATGCAGCAAATCACGGCGTCATAGGTGGTAATCGAGACAGATTTGATGTTGGTGATTCACGAAATTAAGAAGAATGTAAAGACTTATTAGAATTGGAAAAAGTGCTTTTTCATGTAAAATGCTCCTGGAGGAGTTGCCAAGCACATCAATTCACTTTGTTAGGAATCAAGCTAATAGAGCAGCCCATGAACTAGCTAGTTTGCCTTGTTTAGCTAATTGCCATTGTTGTGCAAGACATGCCTGTAACATAACAAGACTAAGTCATACTGACAACCCTAAGATTAGTTGTATTGTAACCTTAATCTATAATTCATACTTATAACACTTAATGTCTGTAAAATGTAAATGGAGCAGACTGGAGCATTTTTCTCTAAACAGTGTCAAGCCTAAGAATTCTATCTGGAAGAAGATCAAGATGATCATGCCTCAGAAGAATTATGAAGAAGCTTGGAGTTGAATAAATCTGTTTGGTGTAAAACATTCTAAGTCAAGATCTCTACAAGTCACAAAATTAGTGTTATAGAGAAATCATTCGAGAACTCCAGAATGACTTATCGAGAAATCATTTAAACTCCAGAGAGTACCGACGGATGAATAACATCTACCCGACGGATGAGCAATATCTACTCGACGGATGAGCAATGTCTACTCGACTGATAAGCCTTCACTACTCGACGGATAAGCAACATCCACCGGGTATAGAGAACTCGGGAATTGCCCATTCGAGAACTCAGAGATATCGACAAGTATACATTCATTAGAGAACTCTGAGTTATCGATAAGCTAAATTCCATTAGAGAACTTTGAGTTATCGATAAACCAAAATTCACTAGAGAACTCAGAGTTGTCGATAAGTCAAGTTAACAATGAAGTTTCAGAGATATAGACAAGCCAACATGCCTATCGAGATGTCGAGTTCTCTACAGCTTGATTGGAGATCTCGAAGTGAAGAAATTTCTCTAAGTACAGAATTGCAGAACAGTTCAATATCCAAGGTTGCAAATCAACAAACAATTCACACAGCTGGATTGACAAGTCTACAAAAAGCAGCTTGAGAGATGTGCAAGATCAATGGCAAAGATTAACTGACAGAGGAGATTAAAGTAATCACGGGATGCTAAAGATATGCCAAGCCAGAAAAGGAAGATTTGTGTAACACCCCCAGATCCGGGGTCAGGGATCCGGGTCATCACGGTCTTTCTTTCCACAATATCACTTCACTTAATTAATAATAAATAACCTTATGCTGTGACCCCACACTAACACACACCACAACCCGTTATAGTCTCAGAGATGAAATTAAATAAGTACAAGTCCTTGAATCCACAATTAAAAGTTATTACAACCCAAAATGATTACTTGATAAATTTACAGTTAATTGCCATTATCTGCCACAAGTTATAATTATACATAATTAATTCTCAAAAGTATAATGCCTGATCTATCAATAGATCTACCTCTGCAGCTATAGCAGCTACAACATCAACGGGAAGACGCAGGACGCTTCCCACGCGCTTGCGCTGGGTCTGCTGGAGTCTGGCCATCTTTCCTAACTGTTATTGTGTGATGAAGAAATAAAGCAAGAGTGAGCCTTACAGCTCGCAAGATAATATATAGTGATAACAATAATACAAGTATCTAAATGGATACTTACTAGAATCTTTTATCATGTGTAAGGTAATTACTTACTGGGTATAAGTTTTAAAAGAAGATGAAGTTACCAATTACTTCGCTACACTTATACCATTTTAGAATCTACTAGAACTACTACTATTCCAAGTATAATAAGATTCAAGAGGTCATCCCATAGATGGGACCTACAAATAAAACTTGAAAATATTTGATCTTTGAAGTATTTTGAAAAGAAATGAAGTTACGAGATACTTCATTCAATGGATACACCAATAAAACTGTTTGACCCTGTCAATGCTTCGGCAACCACCCATTAGTAGCCTTTCGATCGAAATGCTACGGGTAGTGTTGCAGAATTATCCAAATGGATGATGAACTCATTACGGGAGTTTGCCGTGCCAGGAAGACCACTTACGATGATCAGTCGTAGTAGTACAACCCCACCATTTTCTAAATGTAGAGGAGAACCTGTCGGATTTACTTGTCAACCGAACACTGAACTCCTAAGGAATGGACCGCCTTAGTGGAATTCCAGGCCATTTGGGCCAATATAATAAGGCTGGGCCGGACGCTACTCGACCACTTACGCCACTCCTAGCTTAGATGAAATCCATGACTCTGAAACGTAAAGCTCGTCCCCACTTTCCCCAAGTAGAAACTTGTTGATACGGCTCCACCAAGAAGTCGTATCTAGTTGGAAAGGAAAACTCACCGATATTTCCCAGGCGATGCCTGTTAATGGATTAACTTGTTCCAAGAATTTTACTTCCCGAGTGTTGGGTAAGTAATCAAAAACTCTTTTATCAAGACAAAAACCTTGTTGCGAATATAAAATACACCACAGAGTCGGATCCCTCCGGTTTTGAGCGAGTATTTAAATCCCCTTTTTAAAAGGAAGATCTTAAATATAAAAATGAGTTTTGGGATCCGCTCTAACTTTTGAAAATCATTTAAAGACTTGAAAACACTTTAAAGAGTGTTTGGAATAATGCTGATTTAATAAAGTAAATCAGTCTCAATATAAAGAAATATCTGAATATTATTATTTAAATAATATTCCCATAAAGAGTAATTGAGGTAGAAGTTGGAAAACTTATACTTGAAATGAATAGTAAATAATCAAAGATATACTTATACGAAAGTAATATCTTTATTTGAATATCAAAAGTAAGTTTGATTATCAAACATTATTCTTTAATAAATAAAGAATATTAATAAATAATAAGCGGAGTCATAATACCTCGAATGAATATTATAAATAATATACATTAAATAAAATAAAGGAGTCATACATCCTCAAATGAATATCCAAGTAATATTCAATAAATAATAAATGAGTCATAAGTCCTCGAATGAATATTCAAGATAATATTCATTAATAAAATAAAGTTATCGAATAAACCTTATTCGATTAATAGTTTTGAAAACTATTACCATATATATATAATAATATATATATATATAAAATCTACTCGGGATCCTCGACTCCCGGTTTTAGAAAATGCTTTCACCTTTGGGTCCCTATACTAAGGGTATATGCAAATTACCGCTATTCTCTAGCATAGGTATTATCAACTGAACCAACAGATATATATGGCAAGAATACGAAACAGGCATGCATATGTACCATATCACATGCTACAATATATCGCAAGAATTTGCTAATATAACCATCATGCATCTATTACAAGATAATGCATATACAAGTGTATACATCACAACAACAGTATAACGGGTAGAAAACTTGCCTGAGCGACTGGGGGAGATAAAAGGCTCGGGACGAGTCTGGCAACCTATAAACAACAAGTAAGTTGGAATTAAACCAAAGTCACTTGTAAATCTATACTTTAACTAACTTAGACTCTAACTCTTATTTTGCGCTTACTGATTCTCTTAAGTCACTCAAGTACCCTCGGCTCCACCCTTTTTAATAATTTAACCATTACGAGTTTTAAGGCGATTCCTTCGCGAGTGTCTTACCAACTGCCTAACACTCTTACCATAATTGTTTCATACACTAATTAACCCTTTTTTGTCTTTAACCTATGTTTCAAAGTAAGGCAAGGGGAAAAGTTTCGTTCGCGAAACGCCGTTACTTAAAACGGTCGTTTCTCCTAAACCGTACATCGGAATCAAACGAACTACATATCAAAACGAAGCTCGTAACATGAACTATCTAAACATGGCAATGGTAATAATCTAGCAGGGAGTTCTCGGGTCCAAATGTTATGAACAAAAGCAGTCTAAAGTAAATCGGACATTACGACGGCTATGTTAACGCGATTTCCCAAATTTAAACCAATTCAAAACAACCACAATTCAACCCCAATTCACAATCCAATCAAAACTCCATCCATATTACTTTACAACAGCCCCAAATCAACTCATTATAATCAATTTACTTAATCCTAAAACTTGAATTTAAACTATACTACATTCTTTAATCAAATCATAAGATTTCAACATTCCAATCTCCACCATTCCAACCCAAACTCTTAAACAAACAAGTTTCAAGCTACTCTTTACTGTAACAACCAAAATCAACCTAATATACAAATTAAAGCTAGGGTTTGGAGATGATATACCTTCCTTGAAGTGGTGTGAGTAGCTAGGAAGCCTTAGGAAGCCTTGAGGAGTCTTAGGAAAGCTTGGATCTTAAAGGAAAAGCAAGAAAAATCAAGTTAAAAACCTTGAAATCACTATTTATTGTCTTCTTCATTGATTTATTGGAGAAGATAGAGAATGAATGGGATGCTTAAACTCATAATATAGCCATATCTATGCATAAGGAACACTAGGGAATTATCTTACCAATTTAGGAGGCTTGGATCTTGGATTTTGAAAATTCTTTCCTTTGAAATTGTAAAAAGCCGAGAGCAAGCTTTTGTTGAAGAGAAATAGATTTCTTTTGTTTTGATGAAATGATTTGTTTGGCTTGGTGGATGTAAATTTGTTTTTGTTTTGGTTAATTACCTTTTTAGCCTTAACTTTGTGTGGTTCTACTTCAACCACATCTCCTTCCTTCCCATGTCATGTGTATGTCATGCTATGATGTCATCTTCCCCTCCTTTTCCTCTTCTCATTGGTTGGGTGACATCATCCTCTCTAATCCCTTTGATTAACTTCCTAATTGTTTGCCTAATGACCGCTGATCTGTTATACGGTTCGCTTAACTTTCGTTTTCGTTTATCGTTTGTGGGATCATACCCAGGATCTTATTACTTAGGTTCCCTTAACCTTTCTCAATATATTATATTCCTTTTATGATCCTCTCTTATAATCCTTTAATTTAAATCCTTTTTATCCTGTTACCTTATACTCAATTCTTTCCGTATCTAATGGATTTCTGGGAAAAATCAAAGTGTTCGGTATTGGATTCTGACGATCTTTACATACACTTATATACCATGTAGAGTACTAATAAAATCTCAGAATATCCATAACAGAACCCCTATATAGTGTGGCATGAAAAGTTTTCTCATTCAACTAAAACACTATTCATAAGGGTTACAAAAAGTTGAAAATTTTGGGGGTTATTACAGTCTCCCCTCCTTAAAAGGATTCCGTCCCGGAATCAAATAGAAAACAAATGGGGGTACTTTTCTAGCATTGCGCTCTCTAGTTCCCAAGTTGATTCTTCTACATTATGATTCTGCCATAGTACTCTGACTAGCTTGATCACTTTGTTCCGAAGCACCTGCTCCTTCTTATCTATAATCCTTACTGGCTTCTCCACGTAAGTCAGATCTAGTTGCATATCCACCTGATCGTACTCCACTATGTGTCTGGCATCCCGATGATACTTCCTTAGCATTGACACATGGAATACATTATAAACTTGTTGCAAGTTAGGGGGTAAGGCTAGCTCGTAAGCTAACTTTCCAATCCGTCTTAATATCTCAAAAGGTCCAATGTACCTTGGGCTTAGTTTTCCTTTCTTTCCGAACCTCATTAATCCCTTCCAAGGGGATACCTTTAGCAGTACTAAGTCCCCGACTTCATATTCCTTGTCCTTTCGGGCTAGGTCTGCATATTTCTTCTGTCTGTCTTGGGCTGCTACAAGCCGTCCTCTGATAAGATCCACTATGTCTTTGGTTCTTTGGACCACTTCGGGTCCGAGCATCTTCCGCTCTCCTACTTCATCCCAGTATAAGGGAGATCGACACCTTCTTCCGTACAGGGCCTCATAAGGCGGCATTTCGATGCTAGCATGAAAGCTATTGTTATAAGAAAACTCGATCAACGGCAAGTGGTCATCCCAACTTCCTTTAAGGTCTATTGCACAGACTCTCAACATATCCTCTAGTGTCTGGATGGTCCTTTCACTCTGCCCATCCGTCTGGGGATGATACACGGTACTCATATTTAACTTGGTCCCCGCACATTCTTGAAAGCTCCTCCAAAATCTGGAGTTGAACCTGGGGTCTCGGTCTGAGACAATGGACGCTGGGACTCCATGTCGCGTCACTATTTCCTTAAGGTAAATGTCCACCAGTCTATCGACTGTGTATCTCTCATTGATAGGAATGAAATGGGTTGACTTTGTCAGTCGGTCTATAATTACCCATATGGCGTCATGATTGGCTTTCGTCCTTGGCAAGCCTACAACAAAATCCATCGCTATCTGTTCCCATTTCCACTCGGGAATCTCCAGGGGTCGTAAAAGTCCACTGGGTCTCTGGTGCTCTGCCTTTACTCTTTGGCAATCCAAACATTTGTTTACCCATTCTGCTACGTCCCTCTTCATGTTGGGCCACCAGTAATATTCCTTCAAATCCCTATACATCTTGGTACTTCCCGGATGAATGGAATACCTTGAACTATGGCTTTCAACCAAAATCTCATCTTTAAGCTCTTGAACGTTCGGAACCCAAATCCGGTAGGAGTACCTCATTATCCCTTTATCATCTTTCTCAGTATGGATCTCCTCTCCAGTCATTGACTTTCTGCCTTCATTCATTATTTTCTCTTGGCATAATCGGATCTTTTCCAATAACTCTGGCTGCATTGAGATCTCAAAAAGCTTTTCAGTTACGGTTCCGGTTACCTTTACTTCTATTTCCATTCTCTCAAAATCCCTTATCAATTCTTCCGAAGTCGTTATCATTCTGAGTCTTTCCTTTCTACTAAGGGCGTCAGCCACCACATTGGCTTTCCCCGGATGATAGAGAATCTCACAATCATAGTCCTTGATTAGTTCTAACCATCTCCTCTGGCGCATGTTGAGCTCTTTCTGCATAAATATGTACTTGAGGCTCTTATGGTCTGTGAAAATCTCGCACTTCTCTCCATACAAGTAGTGCCTCCAAATTTTTAAGGCAAATACTATTGCCGCGAGCTCAAGGTCATGAGTAGGATATCTAATCTCGTATTCCTTCAGTTGTCTCGATGCATACGCAATCACTTTATCGTGCTGCATAAGCACACACCCTAATCCTTTGTGCGACGCGTCACTATATATCACAAAATCTCCTTTTCCGTCCGGCAATGCCAACACCGGGGCCGTTACCAACCTTTTCTTTAATTCTTGAAAACTGTTCTCGCATTTCTCCGTCCATTCAAACTTCTCTATCTTACGAGTAAGTCGTGTCAAAGGGGCTGCGATCTTCGCAAAGTCCTGTACAAATCTACGATAGTAGCCGGCCAATCCTATGAAACTCCTTACCTCTGTGGGTGTGGTTGGCCTTTCCCAATTTGAGACCGCCTCTATCTTGGAGGGGTCGACCAATACTCCTTCTTTATTGATCACATGTCCTAAAAACTGTACTTCATTCCACCAGAATTCACACTTCGAGAATTTGGCATACAACTGCTCCTCTCTGAGTATTCCTAGAGCTATCCTCAAATGCTCTGCATGTTCTGCCTCAGTCCTGGAGTAGATCAAAATATCATCGATAAAAACTATCACACACTTGTCCAAGTACTTCTTAAATACTCTATTCATTAAATCCATGAAAGTCGCTGGGGCGTTGGTTAATCCAAAGGACATTACCAAGAACTCATAATGCCCATACCTGGTAAGGAAAACTATCTTGGAAATATCTTCGGGTTTAATCTTTAGTTGGTGATATCCAGTTCTCAGGTCAATCTTGGAAAAATAAACAGCATCCTTTAGTTGGTCGAACAGATCGTCTATTCTAGGTAATGGGTACCTGTTCTTTATGGTTAGCTTGTTCAACTCTCGATAGTCGATGCACAGCCTCATGCTCCCATCTTTCTTCTTAACAAATAAAACTGGTGCTCCCCACGGAGACACACTGGGTCTTATCATACCCTTATCCAAGAGTTCCTGCAGTTGGATAGCTATTTCCTTCATTTCTAACGGGGCTAACCGGTAAGGTACTTTTAAAACTGGCGCCGTCCCGGGAGCCAATTCAATAGCATATTCAATCACTCTATCGGGTGGTAATCCCGGAAGGTCTTGTGGGAATACATTTTCAAATTCGTTGACTACTGGAATATCTTGTAAGTTGGGCACCTCCTTCTGCGTGTCCACCACATAGGCTAGGTAGGCCTCATTTCCTTTTCGTAGCATCCTTCTGGCCTGGGCCATAGTCAAAAATTTCTGTGTCTGCCTCTTTCCTCTAAATATAACTTCTTTCTTCCCTGGGATATTTAACTTAACTTTCTTCCCTTTACAGTCTATCTGAGCATCATTGCTAGATAGCCAGTCCATTCCCAAAATTACATCAAACTCCCCTAATTTAAAAGGGATCAGATAAACACTAAAAGATTGTTCCCCTATGCCTATCTCACAGGCTGGGTGAATCTGGTTAACAGGAATAATTTCATGATTGGCTATTTCTACTTGTAAGGGTTCTATCAAGGGTTCAGCTTTAAGTCTTAATTTACGCGCAAAGTCCCTTGATATAAAAGATTTAGTTGCTCCCGAATCAAATAAAATGTTTGCACTGACTGAATTTAGAGAAAGGGTACCTGCTATCACATCTGAGTCTTTCATAGCATCCTGGACTGTCATGTTGAAAGTCCTCGCAGTAGGTGGCTTATTGGAGGCAGCCCTGCTGGCTCCTGAAGCTGCTGGTTTGTTCATTGGGCATTCCCTCTTCCAATGACCCGGGCGTCCACACTGATGACAAGTGGTGGTTGGAATGACGGCAGGGGCTGATGAAGGGCATTTATGAGAATAGTGACCTTCCCGACCGCACTTAAAGCAGGTTACTGGCTTTCCTTTACACTCCCAAGTGTGCATCCTTCCACAAGTGTTACAGGCTGGCAATGGGGGTCGAGACTGGTTGGAATAGGACATTTTTGACTTCTGGCCGCTCTGGCTCACAGTCACGCTCATTGGCCGCTTAAACCCAGTGTTCTTTCCCGGTAGGGACACTGCTCCTCGATTAAATCTAGTTGGGAAGCTCCTTCCTGTGGAACCTCCACCCATGCTCATACTTTTCCTCTTTATTCCCTTCTTCTCCCTTTCCTTCTGCATCTGTTCACTTCCGGCTTCTACAATCGTTGCCTTTTGCACCAGAGTGGCATAATCCGTAAGCTCAAGGATTGCCACCCTATTCTGAATCCACAGTTTCAGTCCCTGCTGAAACCTCCTAGCTTTCTTTTCCTCGGTGCTCACAAACTCCGGCACAAACCTTGATAACTCAGTAAATTTCACTTCGTACTCTGCTATAGACAAGTTATTCTGATTTAGCTCCAAGAACTTGAGCTCCATCTGGTTTTCCATAAACCTCGGGAAATACTTTCCCAGAAACAACTGACTGAATCTCTCCCAGGTTATAATAGCATCTGTCTCCATGTTTTTCTTGGCCTCCCACCAGTAGTTAGCCTCTCCTTTCAGAAGGTAGGTAGCAAATACAGTCTTCTGTGCCTCATCGATACTCAGAATCTCAAAGGATTTCTCCATTTCCTTTAACCATGCCCTTGCCTCAACTGGGTCGGCTGATCCGTGGAACTCAGGGGGCTTAAGGGACTTAAAAGCCCTGAAAGAGTTTGCCACAGCATTGTTATTTCCTTGAGGGGGTGGGTTGGGTTGACGTTCCAAGTTCTGCCTTAGGAGTTGCATGAACTGGCCCATGGGATCCATGCCTGGGTTTGGTACTGGTTGCTCAACCTCAGTTTCTCCTTCTTCAGCCTCTATCTCAAATCCCTCAACATCATATGTTTCCTCTTCCTCTTCATACAGGGAGTCATCCTGTTCCACATGACCCTCGTCTTCCTCTTCACTGTGTTCCTGGTTCCTATCATCCTGGTTATGGCTTCCCTGGTCCTCAGATCCAGGGTTCGCCCTAGTTCCAATCTTTCTTGGCAGCATGATACTGATAATAAAAAAAATTATTGGGAAATTCAATGTTAGGTCACAATCAAACACAACATTGTGTCTTGCACAATTTTATAATGGGGAGAATGTATCTCACAATTTTATTATTTTATGACAGTTCTAATACGAAGTGCAGTAATAATAATGATAAAAACAGTGATCTCGTCACTAAGGAACTGAACCGAAAGGAAACAAATATATACATAATACAAGAAATACATAGTTTGATCTGGTCAAAAGTACAACAGTGCTACAGCCATCTGTCCCAAAAGTGATACACAAGAGTCTATCTGTCTAGTCAGAAAAAGGGATGCTATATACAAGTCAACTATCCCGGAAAATTGGCTCTTACTAAGGCCTCGGCTAACTAGACAACTAGACTATTCCATCGCCAATCCTGAATCACACACCGGAGCGGGTCAGCTCTCATACCCTTTCCATCGCACGACGGAAGATATAGTCGGTCTGCCGCCTGGAGATCCTACCATGCCTGTCCCCCTGGAGCGATCTGAGCCTCACTCGGGACGTGAGCTCTATCCCTGTAAGCTCCCTCCTCAAGGATCGAGGTATAGAAGCCCTAGTCTCATAAGCTCGGGTACGCCTGCCCGCCCTCTCCGCATCCAACTCCCTCCTGGCCTCATCCAGTTGGGCCTCGGCAACAGCCACTCGGGTCCTCAGTACATCCTAAACATAGCCGTGGGCTAACGAAGACTGCCTGTGGGCAGGGTCAAGAGATGGTGAATCCGGAGCCGCTGGGGGTGCCTCCTCAGTCTGCCTAGGCTCAGAAGTATGGGTCTCTGAGCTGTCATCATAAGGGATCCAAGATAGTGGTGGAGGGGTAGGAGCTCTGACCACCGGAAGTGTGGGTAAAGGGGTACCAGCATACACTACCATAGGTCCGACACGCTCCTCAGCTACTGGGACCTCATCCGGGTCCTCCTCATCTGGAATAGCAATGACCTCCGTCTCTGACTCCTCTGAGGGGTCCTCCTCATCTGAAATAGCAATGACCTCCGTCTCTGACTCCTCTGAGGGGTCCTCCTCATCCTCCTCCATCTCAGGCTCCTCCTGATCCTCAACATCTAGCAGTGCCTCATCATGCTCACGCTCGAACATCTCAGGGTCCTCTATCTCAGGCGCCTACACATTAAATGAGCTAAGTTACTATCATGATACTTATAAGGGTTCCCGTAAGGGTTTTAACTGTCAGCACTACTTTAAGTAGTCCGACCATGAACTTGGCAAGAGTTCTTATTATCTTTGTGAGTTTGTTATTATATCGTCGCATCATCTCTGAGGTTTATAACGCTTAGCTCTGATACCATTTCTGTAACACCCCCAGATCCGGGGTCAGGGATCCGGGTCGTCACGGTCTTTCTTTCCACAATATCACTTCACTTAATTAATAATAAATAACCTTATGCTGTGACCCCACACTAACACACACCACAACCCGTTATAGTCTCAGAGATCAAATTGAAATAAGTACAAGTCCTTGAATCCACAATTAAAAGTTATTACAACCCAAAATGATTACTTGATAAATTTACAGTTAATTGCCATTATCTGCCACAAGTTATAATTATACATAATTGATTCTCAAAAGTAGAATGCCTGATCTATCAATAGATCTACCTCTGCATCTATAGCAGCTACAACATCAACGGGAAGACGCGGGACGCTTCCCACGCGCTTGCGCTGGGTCTGCTGGAGTCTGGCCATCTTTCCTAACTGTTGTTGTGTGATGAAGAAATAAAGCAAGAGTGAGCCTTACAGCTCGCAAGATAATATATAGTGATAACAATAATACAAGTATCTAAATGGATACTTACTAGAATCTTTTATCATGTGTAAGGTAATTACTTACTGGGTATAAGTTTTAAAAGAAGATGAAGTTACCAATTACTTCGCTACACTTATACCATTTTAGAATCTACTAGAACTACTACTGTTCCAAGTATAATAAGATTCAAGAGGTCATCCCATAGATGAGACCACAAATAAAACTTGAAAATATTTGATCTTTGAAATATTTTGAAAAGAAATGAAGTTACGAGATACTTCATTCAATGGATACACCAATAAAACTGTTTGACCCTGTCAATGCTTCGGCAACCACCCATTAGTAGCCTTTCGATCGAAATGCTACGGGTAGTGTTGCAGAATTATCCAAATGGATGATGAACTCATTACGGGAGTTTGCCGCGCCAGGAAGACCACTTACGATGATCAGTCGTAGTAGTACAACCCCACCATTTTTTACATGTAGAGGAGAACCTGTCGGATTTACTTGTCAACCGAACACTGAACTCCTAAGGAATGGACCGCCTTAGCGGAACTTCCAGGCCATTTGGGCCAATATAATAAGGCTAGGCCGGCGCTACTCGACCACTTACGCCACTCCTAGTTCAGATGAAATCCATGACTCTGAAACGTAAAGCTCGTCCCCACTTTCCTTAAGTAGAAACTTGTTGATACGGCTCCACCAAGAAGTCGTATCTAGTTGGAAAGGAAAACTCGCCGATATTTCCCAGGCGATACCTGTTAATGGATTAACTTGTTCCAAGAATTTTACTTCCCGAGTGTTGGGTAAGTAATCAAAAACTCTTTTATCAAGACAACAACCTTGTTGCGAATATAAAATACACCACAGAGCCGGATCCCTCCGGTTTTGAGCGAGTATTTAAATCCCCTTTTTAAAAGGAAGATCTTAAATATAAAAATGAGTTTTGCGATCCGCTCTAACTTTTGAAAATCATTTTAAAGACTTGAAAACACTTTAAAGAGTGTTTGAAATAATGCTGATTTAATAAAGTAAATCAGTCTCAATATAAAGAAATATCTTAATATTATTATTTAAATAATATTCCCATAAAGAGTAATTGAGGTAGAAGTTGGAAAACTTATACTTGAAATGAATAGTAAATAATCAAAGATATACTTATACGAAAGTAATATCTTTATTTGAATATCAAAAGTAAGTTTGATTATCAAACATTATTCTTTAATAAATAAAGAATATTAATAAATAATAAGCGGAGTCATAATACCTCGAATGAATATTATAAATAATATACATTAAATAAAATAAAGGAGTCATACATCCTCAAATGAATATCCAAGTAATATTCAATAAATAATATAAATGAGTCATAAGTCCTCGAATGAATATTCAAGATAATATTCATTAATAAAATAAAGTTATCGAATAAACCTTATCCGATTAATAGTTTTGAAAACTATTACCATATATATATATATAATATATATATATATAAAATCTACTCGGGATCCTCGACTCCCGGTTTTAGAAAATGCTTTCACCTTTGGGTCCCTATACTAAGGGTATATGCAAATTACCGCTATTCTCTAGCATAGGTATTATCAACTGAACCAACAGATATATATGGCAAGAGTACAAAACAGGCATGCATATGTACCATATCACATGCTACAATATATCGCAAGAATTTGCTAATATAACCATCATGCATCTATTACAAGATAATGCATATACAAGTGTATACATCACAACAACAGTATAACGGGTAGAAAACTTGCCTGAGCGACTGGGGATGATAAAAGGCTCGGGACGAGTCTGGTAACCTATAAACAACAAGTAAGTTGGAATTAAACCAAAATCACTTGTAAATCTATACTTTAACTAACTTAGACTCTAACGCTTATTTTGCGCTTACTGATTCTCTTAAGTCACTCAAGTACCCTCGGCTCCACCCTTTTTAATAATTTAACCATTACGAGTTTTAAGGCGATTCCTTCGCGAGTGTCTTACCAACTGCCTAACACTCTTACCATAATTGTTTCATACACTAATTAACCCTTTTTTGTCTTTAACCTATGTTTCAAAGTAAGGCGAGGGGAAAAGTTTTGTTCGCGGAACGTCGTTACTTAAAACGGTCGTTTCTCCTAAACCGTACATCGGAATCAAACGAACTACATATCAAAACGAAGCTCGTAACATGAACTATCTAAACATGGCAATGGTAATAATCTAACAGGGAGTTATCGGGTCCAAATGTTATGAACAAAAGCAGTCTAAAGTAAATCGGACATTACGACGGCTATGTTTACGCGATTTCCCAAATTTAAACCAATTCAAAACAACCACAATTCAACCCCAATTCACAATCCAATCAAAACTCCATCCATATTACTTTACAACAGCCCCAAATCAACTCATTATAATCAATTTACTTAATCCTAAAACTTGAATTTAAACTATACTACATTCTTTAATCAAATTATAAGATTTCAACATTCCAATCTCCACCATTCCAACCCAAACTCTTAAACAAACAAGTTTCAAGCTACTCTTTGCTGTAACAACCAAAATCAACCTAATATATAAATTAAAGCTAGGGTTTGGAGATGATATACCTTCCTTGAAGTGGTGTGAGTAGCTAGGAAGCCTTAGGAAGCCTTGAGGAGTCTTAGGAAAGCTTGGATCTTAAAGGAAAAGCAAGAAAAATCAAGTTAAAAACCTTGAAATCACTATTCATTGTCTTCTTCATTGATTTATTGGAGAAGATAGAGAATGAATGAGATGCTTAAACTCATAATATAGCCATATCTATGCATAAGGAACACTAGGGAATTATCTTACCAATTTAGGAGGCTTGGATCTTGGATTTTGAAAATTCTTTCCTTTGAAATTGTAAAAAGCCGAGAGCAAGCTTTTGTTGAAGAGAAATAGATTTCTTTTGTTTTGATGAAATGATTTGTTTGGCTTGGTGGATGTAATTTTGTTTTTGTTTTGGTTAATTACCTTTTTAGCCTTAACTTTGTGTGGTTCTACTTCAACCACATCTCCTTCCTTCCCATGTCATGTGTATGTCATGCTATGATGTCATCTTCCCCTCCTTGTCCTCTTCTCATTGGTTGGGTGACATCATCCTCTCTAATCCCTTTAATTAACTTCCTAATTGTTTGCCTAATGACCGCTGATCTGTTATACGGTTCGCTTAACTTTCGTTTTCGTTTATCGTTTGAGGGATCATACCCAGGATCTTATTACTTAGGTTCCCTTAACCTTTCTCAATATATTATATTCCTTTTATAATCCTCTCTTATAATCCTTTAATTTAAATCCTTTTTATCCTGTTACCTTATACTCAATTCTTTCCGTATCTAATGGATTTCTGGGAAAAATCAAAGTGTTCGGTATTGGATTCTGACGATCTTTACATACACTTATATACCATGTAGAGTAATAATAAAATCTCAGAATATCCATAACAGAACCCCTACATAGTGTGGCATGAAAAGTTTTCTCATTCAGCTAAAACACTATTCATAAGGGTTACAAAAAGTTGAAAATTTTGGGGGTTATTACAGTCTCCCCTCCTTAAAAGGATTCCGTCCCGGAATCAAATAGAAAACAAATGGGGGTACTTTTCTAGCATTGCGCTCTCTAGTTCCCAAGTTGATTCTTCTACATTATGATTCTGCCATAGTACTCTAACTAGCTTGATCACTTTGTTCCGAAGCACCTGCTCCTTCTTATCTATAATCCTTACTGGCTTCTCCACGTAAGTCAGATCTAGTTGCATATCCACCTGCTCGTACTCCACTATGTGTCTGGCATCCCGGTGATACTTCCTTAGCATTGACACATGGAATACATTATGAACTTGTTGCAAGTTAGGGGGTAAGGCTAGCTCGTAAGCTAACTTTCCAATCCGTCTTAATATCTCAAAAGGTCCAATGTACCTTGGGCTTAGTTTTCCTTTCTTTCCGAACCTCATTAATCCCTTCCAAGGGGATACCTTTAGCAGTACTAAGTCCCCGACTTCATATTCCTTGTCCTTTCGGGCTAGGTCTGCATATTTCTTCTGTTTGTCTTGGGCTGCTACAAGCCGTCCTCTGATAAGATCCACTATGTCTTTGGTTCTTTGGACCACTTCGGGTCCGAGCATCTTCCGCTCTCCTACTTCATCCCAGTATAAGGGAGATCGACACCTTCTTCCGTACAGGGCCTCATAAGGCGGCATTGCGATGCTAGCATGAAAGCTATTGTTATAAGAAAACTCGATCAACGACAAGTGGTCATCCCAACTTCCTTTAAGGTCTATTGCACAGACTCTCAACATATCCTCTAGTGTCTGGATGGTCCTTTCACTCTGCCCATCCGTCTGGGGATGGTACACGGTACTCATATTTAACTTGGTCCCCGCACATTCTTGAAAGCTCCTCCAAAATCTGGAGTTGAACCTGGGGTCTCGGTCTGAGACAATGGACGCTGGGACTCCATGTCGCGTCACTATTTCCTTAAGGTAAATGTCCACCAGTCTATCGACTGTGTATCTCTCATTGATAGGAATGAAATGGGTTGACTTTGTCAGTCGGTCTATAATTACCCATATGGCGTTATGATTGGCTTTCGTCCTTGGCAAGCCTACAACAAAATCCATCGCTATCTATTCCCATTTCCACTCGGGAATCTCCAGGGGTCATAAAAGTCCACTGGGTCTCTGGTGCTCTGCCTTTACTCTTTGGCAATCCAAACATTTGTTTACCCATTCTGCTACGTCCCTCTTCATGTTGGGCCACCAGTAATATTCCTTCAAATCCCTATACATCTTGGTACTTCCCGGATGAATGGAATACCTTGAACTATGGCTTTCAACCAAAATCTCATCATTAAGCTCTTGAACGTTCGGAACCCAAATCCGGTAGGAGTACCTCATTATCCCTTTATCATCTTTCTCAGTATGGATCTCCTCTCCAGTCATTGACTTTCTGCCTTCATTCATTATTTTCTCTTGGCACAATCGGATCTTTTCCAATAACTCTGGCTGCATTGAGATCTCAAAAAGCTTTTCAGTTCCGGTTCCGGTTACCTTTACTTCTATTTCCATTCTCTCAAAATCCCTTATCAATTCTTCCGAAGTCGTTATCATTCTGAGTCTTTCCTTTCTACTAAGGGCGTCAGCCACCACATTGGCTTTCCCCGGATGATAGAGAATCTCACAATCATAGTCCTTGATTAGTTCTAACCATCTCCTCTGGCGCATGTTGAGCTCTTTCTGCATAAATATGTACTTGAGGCTCTTATGGTCTGTGAAAATCTCGCACTTCTCTCCATACAAGTAGTGCCTCCAAATTTTTAAGGCAAATACTATTGCCGCGAGCTCAAGGTCATGAGTAGGATATCTAATCTCGTATTCCTTCAGTTGTCTCGATGCATACGCAATCACTTTATCGTGCTGCATAAGCACACACCCTAATCCTTTGTGCGACGCGTCACTATATATCACAAAATCTCCTTTTCCGTCCGGCAATGCCAACACCGGGCCGTTACCAACCTTTTCTTTAATTCTTGAAAACTGTTCTCGCATTTCTCCGTCCATTCAAACTTCTCTGTCTTACGAGTAAGTCATGTCAAAGGGGCTGCGATCTTCGCAAAGTCCTGTATAAATCTACGATAGTAGCCGGCCAATCCTATGAAACTCCTTACCTCTGTGGGTGTGGTTGGCCTTTCCCAATTTGAGACCGCCTTTATCTTGGAGGGGTCGACCAATACTCCTTCTTTATTGATCACATGTCCTAAAAACTGTACTTCATTCCACCAGAATTCACACTTCGAGAATTTGGCATACAACTGCTCCTCTCTGAGTATTCCTAGAGCTATCCTCAAATGCTCTGCATGTTCTGCCTCAGTCCTGGAGTAGATCAAAATATCATCGATAAAAACTATCACACACTTGTCCAAGTACTTCTTAAATACTCTATTCATTAAATCCATGAAAGTCGCTGGGGCGTTGGTTAATCCAAAGGACATTACCAAGAACTCATAATGCCCATACCTGGTACGGAACGCTATCTTGGAAATATCTTCGGGTTTAATCTTTAGTTGGTGATATCCAGTTCTCAGGTCAATCTTGGAAAAATAAACAGCATCCTTTAGCTGGTCGAACAGATCGTCTATTCTAGGTAATGGGTACCTGTTCTTTATGGTTAGCTTGTTCAACTCTCGATAGTCGATGCACAGCCTCATGCTCCCATCTTTCTTCTTAACAAATAAAACTGGTGCTCCCCACGGAGACACACTGGGTCTTATCATACCCTTATCCAAGAGTTCCTGCAGTTGGATAGCTAATTCCTTCATTTCTAACGGGGCTAACCGGTAAGGTACTTTTAAAACTGGCGCCGTCCCGGGAGCCAATTCAATAGCATATTCAATCACTCTATCGGGTGGTAATCCCGGAAGGTCTTGTGGGAATACATTTTCAAATTCGTTGACTACTGGAATATCTTGTAAGTTGGGCACCTCCTTCTGCGTGTCCACCACATAGGCTAGGTAGGCCTCATTTCCTTTTCGTAGCATCCTTCTGGCCTGGGCCATAGTCAAAAATTTCTGCGTCTGCCTCTTTCCTCTAAATATAACTTCTTTCTTCCCTGGGATATTTAACTTAACTTTCTTCCCTTTACAGTCTATCTGAGCATCATTGCTAGATAGCCAGTCCATTCCCAAAATTACATCAAACTCCCCTAATTTAAAAGGGATCAGATAAACACTAAAAGATTGTTCCCCTATGCCTATCTCACAGGCTGGGTGAATCTGGTTAACAGGAATAATTTCATGATTGGCTATTTCTACTTGTAAGGGTTCTATCAAGGGTTCAGCTTTAAGTCTTAATTTACGCGCAAAGTCCCTTGATATAAAAGATTTAGTTGCTCCCGAATCAAATAAAATGTTTGCACTGACTGAATTTAGAGAAAGGGTACCTGCTATCACATCTGAGTCTTTCATAGCATCCTGGACTGTCATGTTGAAAGTCCTCACAGTAGGTGGCTTATTGGAGGCAGCCCTGCTGGCTCCTGAAGCTGCTGGTTTGTTCATTGGGCATTCCCTCTTCCAATGACCCGGGCGTCCACACTGATGAGAAGTGGTGGTTGGAATGACGGCAGGGGCTGATGAAGGGCATTTGTGAGAATAGTGACCTTCCCGACCGCACTTAAAGCAGGTTACTGGCTTTCCTTTACACTCCCAAGTGTGCATCCTTCCACAAGTGTTACAGGCTGGCAATGGGGGTCGAGACTGGTTGGAATAGGGCATTCTTGACTTCTGGCCGCTCTGGCTCACACTCACGCTCATTGGCCGCTTAAACCCAGTGTTCTTTCCCGGTAGGGACACTGCTCCTCGATTAAATCTAGTTGGGAAGCTCCTTCCTGTGGAACCTCCACCCATGCTCATACTTTTCCTCTTTATTCCCTTCTTCTCCCTTTCCTTCTGCATCTGTTCACTTCCGGCTTCTACAATCATTGCCTTTTGCACCAGAGTGGCATAATCCGTAAGCTCAAGGATTGCCACCCTATTCTGAATCCACAGTTTCAGTCCCTGCTGAAACCTCCTAGCTTTCTTTTCCTCGGTGCTCACAAACTCCGGTACAAACCTTGATAACTCAGTAAATTTCGCTTCGTACTCTGCTACAGACAAGTTATTCTGCTTTAGCTCCAAGAACTTGAGCTCCATCTGGTTTTCCATAAACCTCGGGAAATACTTTCCCAGAAACAACTGACTGAATCTCTCCCAGGTTATAATAGCATCTGTCTCCATGTTTTTCTTGGCCTCCCACCAGTAGTTAGCCTCTCCTTTCAGAAGGTAGGTAGCAATTACAGTCTTCTGTGCCTCATCGATACTCAGAATCTCAAAGGATTTCTCCATTTCCTTTAACCATGCCCTTGCCTCAACTGGGTCGGCTGATCCGTGGAACTCAGGGGGCTTAAGGGACTTAAAAGCCCTGAAAGAGTTTGCCACAGCATTGTTATTTCCTTGAGGGGGTGGGTTGGGTTGACGTTCCAAGTTCTGCCTTAGGAGTTGCATGAACTGGCCCATGGGATCCATGCCTGGGTTTGTTACTGGTTGCTCAACCTCAGTTTCTCCTTCTTCAGCCTCTATCTCAAATCCCTCAACATCATATGTTTCATCTTCCTCTTCATACAGGGAGTCATCCTGTTCCACATGACCCTCGTCTTCCTCTTCACTGTGTTCCTGGTTCCTATCATCCTGGTTATGGCTTCCCTGGTCCTCAGATCCAGGGTTCGCCCTAGTTCCAATCTTTCTTGGCGGCATGATACTGATAATAAAAAAAATTATTGGGAAATTCAATGTTAGGTCACAATCAAACACAACATTGTGTCTTGCACAATTTTATAATGGGGAGAATGTATCTCACAATTTTATTATTTTATGACATTTCTAATACGAAGTGCAGTAATAATAATGATAAAAACAGTGATCTCGTCACTAAGGAACTGAACCGAAAGGAAACAAATATATACATAATACAAGAATTACATAGTTTGATCTGGTCAAAAGTACAACAGTGCTACAGCCATCTGTCCCAAAAGTGATACACAATATCACTTCACTTAATTAATAATAAATAACCTTATGCTGTGACCCCACACTAACACACACCACAACCCGTTATAGTCTCAGAGATCAAATTGAAATAAGTACAAGTCCTTGAATCCACAATTAAAAGTTATTACAACCCAAAATGATTACTTGATAAATTTACAGTTAATTACCACTATCTTCCACAAGTTATAATTATACATAATTGATTCTCAAAAGTAGAATGCCTGATCTATCAATAGATCTAACTCTGCAGCTATAGCAGCTACAACATCAACGGGAAGACGTGGGACGCTTCCCACGCGCATGCGCTGGGTCTGCTGGAGTCTGGCCATCTTTCCTAACTGTTGTTGTGTGATGAAGAAATAAAGCAAGAGTGAGCCTTACAGCTCGCAAGATAATATATAGTGATAACAATAATACAAGTATCTAAATGGATACTTACTAGAATCTTTTATCATGTGTAAGGTAATTACTTACTGGGTATAAGTTTTAAAAGAAGATGAAGTTACCAATTACTTCGCTACACTTATACCATTTTAGAATCTACTAGAACTACTACTGTTCCAAGTATAATAAGATTCAAGAGGTCATCCCATAGATGAGACCACAAATAAAACTTGAAAATATTTGATCTTTGAAATATTTTGAAAAGAAATGAAGTTAGGAGATACTTCATTCAATGGATACACCAATAAAATTGTTTGACCCTGTCAATGCTTCGGCAACCACCCATTAGTAGCCTTTCGATCGAAATGCTACGGGTAGTGTTGCAGAATTATCCAAATGGATGATGAACTCATTACGGGAGTTTGCCGTGCCAGGAAGACCACTTACGATGATCAGTCGTAGTAGTACAACCCCACCATTTTCTACATGTAGAGGAGAACCTGTCAGATTTACTTGTCAACCGAACACTGAACTCCTAAGGAATGGACCGCCTTAGCGGAACTTCCAGGCCATTTGGGCCAATATAATAAGGCTGGGCCGGCGCTACTCGACCACTTACGCCACTCCTAGTTCAGATGAAATCAATGACTCTGAAACGTAAAGCTCGTCCCCACTTTCCCCAAGTAGAAACTTGTTGATACGGCTCCACCAAGAAGTAATATCGGGTTGGAAAGGAAAACTCACCGATATTTCCCAGGCGATGCCTGTTAATGGATTAACTTGTTCCAAGAATTTTACTTCCCGAGTGTTGGGTAAGTAATCAAAAACTCTTTTATCAAGACAACAACCTTGTTGCGAATATAAAATACACCACAGAGCCGGATCCCTCCGGTTTTGAGCGAGTATTTAAATCCCCTTTTTAAAAGGAAGATCTTAAATATAAAAATGAGTTTTGGGATCCGCTCTAACTTTTGAAAATCATTTTAAAGACTCGAAAACACTTTAAAGAGTGTTTGGAATAATGCTGATCTAATAAAGTAAATCAGTCTCAATATAAAGAAATATCTGAATATTGTTATTTAAATAATATTCCCATAAAGAGTAATTGAGGTAGAAGTTGGAAAACTTATACTTGAAATGAATAGTAAATAATCAAAGATATACTTATACGAAAGTAATATCTTTATTTGAATATCAAAAGTAAGTTTGATTATCAAACATTATTCTTAAATAAATAAAGAATATTAATAAATAATAAGCAGAGTCATAATACCTCGAATGAATATTATAAATAATATACATTAAATAAAATAAAGGAGTCATACATCCTCAAATAAATATCCAAGTAATATTCAATAAATAATATAAATGAGTCATAAAATAAAGTTATCGAATAAACCTTATTCGATTAATAGTTTTGAAAACTATTACCATATATATATATAATATATATATATATATATATATAAAATCTACTCGGGATCCTCGACTCCCGGTTTTAGAAAATGCTTTCACCTTTGGGTCCCTATACTAAGGGTATATGCAAATTACCGCTATTCTCTAGCATAGGTATTATCAACTGAACCAACAGATATATATGGCAAGAATACGAAACAGGCATGCATATGTACCATATCACATGCTACAATATATCGCAAGAATTTGCTAATATAACCATCATGCATCTATTACAAGATAATGCATATACAAGTGTATACATCACAACAACAGTATAACGGGTAGAAAACTTGCCTGAGTGACTGGGGGTGATAAAAGGCTCGGGACGAGTCTGGTAACCTATAAATAAAACAAGTAAGTTGGAATTAAACCAAAGTCACTTGTAAATCTATACTTTAACTAACTTAGACTCTAACGCTTGTTTTGCGCTTACTGATTCTCTTAAGTCACTCGAGTACCCTCAGCTCCACCATTTTTAATAATTTAACCATTACGAGTTTTAAGGCGATTCCTTCGCGAGTGTCTTACCAACTTCCTAACACTCTTACCATAATTGTTTCATACACTAATTAACCCTTTTTGGTCTTTAAACTATGTTTCAAAGTAAGGCGAGGGGAAAAGTTTCGTTCACGAAATGCCGTTACTTAAAACGGTCGTTTCTCCTAAACCGTACATCCGAATCAAACGAACTACATATCAAAACGAAGCTTGTAACATGAACTATCTAAAAATGGCAATGGTCATAATCTAGCAGGGAGTTCTCAGGTCCAAATGTTATGAACAAAAGCAGTCTAAAGTAATTCGGACATTACGACGGCTATGTTTACGCGATTTCCCAAATTTAAACCAATTCAAAACTACCACAATTCAACCCCAATTCACAATCCAATCAAAACTCCATCCATATTACTTTACAACAGCCCCAAATCAACTCATTATAATCAATTTACTTAATCCTAAAACTTGAATTTAAACTATACTACATTCTTTAATCAAATCATAAGATTTCAACATTCCAATCTCCACCATTCCAACCCAAACTCTTAAACAAACAAGTTTCAAGCTACTCTTTACTCTAACAACCAAAATCAACCTAATATACAAATTAAAGCTAGGGTTTGGAGATGATATACCTTCCTTGAAGTGGTGTGAGTAGCTAGGAAGCCTTAGGAAGCCTTGAGGAGTCTTAGGAAAGCTTGGATCTTAAAGGAAAAGCAAGAAAAATCAAGTTAAAAACCTTGAAATCACTATTCATTGTCTTCTTCATTGATTTATTAGAGAAGATAGAGAATGAATGGGATGCTTAAACTCATAATATAGCCATATCTATGCATAAGGAACACTAGGGAATTATCTTACCAATTTAGGAGGCTTGGATCTTGGATTTTGAAAATTCTTTCCTTTGAAATTGTAAAAAGCCGAGAGCAAGCTTTTGTTGAAGAGAAATAGATTTCTTTTGTTTTGATGAAATGATTTGTTTGGCTTGGTGGATGTAATTTTGTTTTTGTTTTGGTTAATTACCTTTTTAGCCTTAACTTTGTGTGGTTCTACTTCAACCACATCTCCTTCCTTCCCATGTCATGCTTATGTCATGTTATGATGTCATCTTCCCCTCCTTGTCCTATTCTCATTGGTTGGGTGACATCATCCTCTCTAATCCCTTTGATTAACTTCCTAATTGTTTGCCTAATGACCGCTGATCTGTTATACGGTTCGCTTAACTTTCGTTTTCGTTTATCGTTTGAGGGATCGTACCCGGGATCTTATTACTTAGGTTCCCTTAACCTTTCTCAATATATTATATTCCTTTTATGATCCTCTCTTATAATCCTTTAATTTAAATCCTTTTTATCCTGTTACCTTATACTCAATTCTTTCCGTATCTAATGGATTTCCGGGAAAAATCAAAGTGTTCGGTATTGGATTCTGACGATCTTTACATACACTTATATACCATGTAGAGTACTAATAAAATCTCAGAATATCCATAACAGAACCCCTACATAGTGTGGCATGAAAAGTTTTCTCATTCAGCTAAAACACTATTCATAAGGGTTACAAAAAGTTGAAAATTTTGGGGGTTATTACATCCACTTTGATCCCTTCATTACTGACTATGTGTCCTAAGAACTGAACTTCCTGTAGCCAAAACTCACACTTCGAGAATTTAGCATATAACTTCTTTTTCCTTAAAATCTCCAAAACTGTTCTCAAATGTTCCGTATGATCCTCTTCCGTCTTTGAATAAATCAAAATATCGTCTATAAACACAATAACGAACTTATCTAAATATTCCTTGAAAATTCTATTCATCAGGTCCATGAACGCTGTCGGGGCATTTGTCAATCCAAAAGACATCACTAAAAATTCATAATGTCCATACCTTGTCCTGAAAGCTGTCTTCGGTATATCCTCTGGCTTAATCTTTAGTTGATGATATCCCGATCTTAAGTCAATCTTGGAGAAGTACTTGGCTCCCTTCAATTGATCAAACAGATCGTCAATTCTG
Organism: Apium graveolens; assembly: GCF_009905375.1. Classification (NCBI taxonomy): domain Eukaryota; kingdom Viridiplantae; phylum Streptophyta; class Magnoliopsida; order Apiales; family Apiaceae; genus Apium; species Apium graveolens. Next base: position 76,740,088 of record NC_133650.1, on the reverse strand, counting down.
GGTAACGGATACTTGTTCTTGATTGTAAGCTTGTTGAGCTCCCTATAGTCGATGCACAGTCTCATGCTTCCATTCTTCTTTTTGACAAATAGTACCGGTGCACCCCACGGGGATACACTGGGTCTGATTACTCCTTTCTCTAAAAACTCTTGCAATTGCTTTGCTAGCTCTTTCATCTCAACGGGCGCCATTTTGTACGGGGCCTTGGATACCGGTTTTGTTCCAGGTGCTAAGTCGATTGCAAACTCAATTTCTCTATCTGGGGGGGAAGTCCTGGTAACTCATCAGGAGACACACCTGGAAATTCATTCACTACTGGAATATCTTCAAGTTTTGTTGGCTCCTGACTTTTGTCAATCACATATGCCACGAAATGCTCGTATTCTTACCGTAGTAACTTCTTGGCTAGAATCATCATTAAGAACTTCTTTACTTGCTTCTGGCCCTTGAATGTTACTATCCTTTTGTCTGGCGTATTCACCATTACCTTCTTATTTCGACAATCTATCTGGGCATCGTGCTTAGATAACCAGTCCATTCCTAAGATAACGTCAAATTCTCCTAGCTTAAATGGTATTAAGTCTACACAAAACTTACTACCAGAAATCTCAATCTCATAATTCCCACAAACTTGATTAACAGATACTCGTTCTTGATTTTCTAATTCCACAGTCATTATTTCATTTAAATACTCAACTGGACAATTTAACTTACTAACAAAATCTTATGAAACAAATGATCGAGTTGCTTCCGAATCTATTAACACTTTGGCACATAAATAATTCACATTAAGCGTACCTGCCACGACATCAGTATCCTGGATAATATCCTTCACAGACATGTCAAAAACTCTAGCCCTTGGAGTCTCATTCACTGTTGGGGTATATCCCATAATCCTAAATGCATTACTGACTGGGGCTAGTGTCTTGCAATCCCTTGCTATATGTCCTGGCTTCCCACATTTAAAGCACGTAAATCCAATGGCTGGAACCTTCACTGCTGGATTCCGGATAGGCTGATCCTTATTTGTTGGCTCTCTTGCTGTCTGATTTCGGCACTCCCTCGAATAGTGCCATTCTGGTTACACTTGAAACAAACTACATTCAACTTATTACAAACTCCTCCATGTTTCTTTCCACATACCTAACAATCTGGAAAAGTTTACCTCAACTGATTCGGCTAATTCGCATTAACTGGACGGTTGCCCTGGCTTCCATCGCCTGCATTTTATCTCTTGAAATTAAAATTTCTCCCTGGCTGAAACTTGCCCTTCTTAAAATTTGGAAGCTTCCCTGGTTGTGACTGACCTTCATTCCCTTCGGACTTTCTCTTCTTACTTTCTTTTTCCTTCTGTGACATCTCACTCTCTGTCTCTGCAATCATGGCCTTCTATACAACTCCTGCATAGGTGTCCAATTCAAAAATGGCTACCTTCCCTCTGATCCATGGCTTCAAACCTCGCTGGAATCTCTTAGCTTTCTTCTTGTCAGTATACACATATGACGACACATACCTTGACAATTCTTCAAACTTACTCTCATAATCCGCTACCGACATATTTCCTTGCTTTAACTCTAAAAACTTCAACTCCATCTGATCCTGGACAAACTGGGGAAAATACTTTTCCAAAAACAATTCCTTAAACCTCTCCCAAGTAATAACATTTGTACCTTCTAATGTCTTCACAGTCTCCCGCCAATAGGTGGCCTCATTCTTCAAGTAATAACTTGCAAACTCAACCTTCTGATCTTCCTTCACCTTTACTAAGGCAAATGACTTATCTATTTCCTTTAACCAAACATTTGCTTCAATCGGTTCTAAGGAACCCTTGAATTCTGGTGGGTTCACCGCTTGAAAAGTTTTGAAAGTTACCTAGGGATTGGTCTTCTTTATTGTTGTTGTGCCAGGTGAACTTTTTGTTGGGCCAAGATTTGGAGAATCTGGGCTATTGCTGGGTCTATGGGTCCTGGGTTTGCATTCTGGTTTGTATCATCTTGGTTGTTATTGTTGTTGTTATTGGTTTCTTCATTTTGGGTGTTGCTGCGGGTATTTCTTCTGGGAGGCATTTTCTGTAAAGAATCAAACAACTTATTTAGCTTTTAAATCAAATCTTTTGCATAAAAGAAAAGTTTTGTAAAACAGAAATATCTCTTTTTGAAAGCAGTTATAACAGTTAAACTAAGTAAATTGCATGCTTCTTTACAAAATATAAACAGTTAAGGGAAAAGGGTACATGGTATCACAGGGGTATAACTGGTGCAATAAATAAGGTAAAGTAAAACAGGTGCAGTAAAGTAAATGACAATGCTGGAAAGGAAAAGGTACTAATATATATAGATCAAAAGTTTTGGGTAGTACAAGCATAAAGACGCTTCAGAAGTAAAAGCAAAAGGGTACAACAACCTACTCACTAGTCAGCAGTTCTAGTCTATAAATACAACTCAAAGGTCTACTGATACATACTACACACTACTATACATACTACACAACCATAACAACTCTGATCAACGTCTCCATCTCTGGATCTCTGACTCATGGCAAGTCTGGACCTCCAATCTCCTAAAGCTCCTCTAAAACCCACTTAGCCCATTCCACTAGAAAATCAGGGGTGATGTCCTCATGTGTAGCCTCAGCAATCCTCACCGTAGCTGCTATACAAAATACCTGGAGCCTCTCTCTGAGTCGTCTCTCACCACTCCCAACCTCTCTGGTACGCATGATATACAATAACTCCTGAATCTGACCCTATAGGAATCGCTGCTCCATAAGGCAAGTCTCAAACTGATGATAGGGGACAAGATAGGAAGAGAACTGGAAAGGTATTCCTGTAACTGAATGACCAGTAAATCCTGAATCAGTAGGTGGGGGTCCTCTGATAGGTGGCCTCATGCCTGGAGGTGGAATAGCCTGCAGTGGTACGGGCTGCAACACAGGTGGAGGTAGAATAGCCAACACTGGTGGAACAACAGGATGTGGATCTGAATATGGTACTCCAACTGAAGGCTCTGAGTGATCAGCTGGTACGGGGATGAAAGAGTCAGCCATCGCTGTTATCTGAAATCATATCGCTGTATTAGAATCTCGAACCACGACGCGAATCATACTAGTACCTGTTATACTGTAGCACTCAACCTCTCGACGTTCTATCTTTCTATTCCTTACTTCTAATCCTAACCCTCTACCCATTCCCGTCAATCTAGGCTTGTGTCAGTGACTTATAACCTCTAGCTCTGATACCAAACCTGTGGCGCCCTCCAAACCCGGGTCAGAAGTTTGGGGTCCACACACACACAGACATCTTACTTATAACATGCTTATAACAATAATAAAGATAATAATAATATGCAGTGACCCTACTTATCAACTACCACGGACTGCAACAGGTTAAAGTATGCACATAAGACAAACACACACTTATATTACAAACCGTTCAAATCCCAACTATCCAAACTCAGAACTGAGTATTAAACATTATTACAAACTTCTACAAACTTAAGTTACTCCAAAAGGTGCCTACTAGCTTAACTCGATTAACCTGAACCCCTATCTCTCGCGTTGGACTGGGGATCCTCGGTACCAACTGGTTCCTTCTTAACTGGAAAAGAACAAAAACAACATCGCACAAATGAGCTAACTAGCTCAGCAAGTCACAATGACAAAACTGAGAATAATGATCATCAGGTGAAAATGTTTATGATATCAAGTGAACAATGGATTATGATTTAGAATTGGATATTATATTTTCATTTTAAAAACCAAGGTTAGGTTGCTGATCAGTCACGTACTAACCCTGAGCAAAGCACACAGTACTGCTCTAACTACTGGATCCATGGCACACATTGGCCTAACTTGACCATTATATGGTCTGACCACGAATATGGTCCACAATTTTATAAAAACAATCTAATTCTAACATAATAACAGAATAAACAGTAATAAGCAATAAACAGAATCATTAACAACATTGGACGTTCAATAATGAAATGGTTTCAATCTGCATAAGGATCAATATGGCATTTTCAAAGCTTGGATGTTAGGTAATGAAAGAATTGGATAATAAAGGAATTAATGTTTCAAGGTTAACAGGAATTTGTCTTTCAAATCATAAGATACAATGGTTTGACTATGTAAGTAATTCGATTCAGTGTTTGGTATTTAGTTTGTATGTATTTGTGGAGTAGTATCGTATATCTGTGGTTCGTATTTGGGTGTACAATAATCAATGGTTTAGAAATAATAAGGTTTACGGCTCAAGACCAATAACTGGATTCAGGGTTTTGGGTTCATTGCTTCAAAGCACATGCAATATAAAACAAGACTGTCAATTCACTATAATATATCTCGAGAAAGTTCAGAACACTTGCCTGGTACTAGCTTGCTATACTGTACTAACTTCCAATCACAACCGTTTTACTCCTCGGCTATCTGTTTCCCTTTCCAACGCCTTGCCTCTTCTGCTCACATATTATAAGCATCTATCAATACTTAACTCATACGATTCTATTCGACATATACTTCTATCTACCCTTCGTTTCACCCAAATCCGATTAACGGATTGAAAGTTACACAATAAACAAGTAAACACCGAACATATGGACCGACAGTTAACCAACAAGTCACATATAGCACATAACACGTTAAATAATCAATGATATATCATTTATAAAGGAGTCTCGGTTCATAAACAGGCTTTCGGGTATTTAAAATGATTTTTAAAACATTTTTCGGAATTAAAACGGGTCGTTGGATCAATTTCGGAATAATAAACAGGGTTCGGTTGGCCAAATCTGGCTTCAAAACAATTTTACAATATTTATCGAGCCTTGAAAATAATTTAAAATTATATTTTAAAGCTCAAAACTATTTTTCAGAATTTTTAAATCATTTTTAAATAATTAAATCTAATTAAATAATTAATTAAAATCAATTAATAATTAATTAAATCAATTAATCAATTAATTTTCGAATTAATTGACTAATTAATCAATTAAATATTAACTGAAATTAATTAACTAATTAATTCAGATTTATTTTTGAATTCAAAAAAATTTTTGGAATTAAAATAATAATTTTTTTGGAATTTTCAGTAATTAAAAACGAATTTTTATAATTAAAATAAATAGGAAATATGATTTTTAAATAATTTATAAACAGGAATCCTATTTTTGCAAATTCTGGAAGGTTCAGGGACTGAACTTCACTATCTTCAAAAGTTAAGGTACTAAACTGCAATTTCTACAAGGGTCGCCGGAAAAACTTCGGGGATGGCCGGAGAACACGTTCCCGGCATCCTCACCCCACCACAAGCTCCAGATATGATCTACAGACAACCAGGAATCTATTTATGCAATCAAAACACATCAATAACCCCAGACTTGGCCGGAAAATAGCCAAGAACATCGCCGGTTTCCGGCGAACCTACGAAAACTTCAAAATACAACTCCCCTCGATTCAGACATCCTCTATTAACGAGCTATATATCAATCGATTGCAAATTTTATAAGGAACACAACCCACTATAACACAACAACTAATAATCCCCAAATCAAAAAGGCCCAAATTTCAATTGAAAACATTCATACGGGTTATAAACCCTAATTTTAAAATTCGAAGATTAAACTCAATTTTGAACATGTTATTGAACTCCAAATCAGACATATGACATATGAAAATCATCAGGAAAACAAGCTCTACAACATGCAATCATCAAATCATTCAAACAATCATCCGAACAAAAATTCATATTTTTAACAAAAATAATTCGAATATAAACAAATTTCCAGAAAATAAACCTTGATTTCTGCAGGTATATGGTTCACAGAATCTGATAGTACACCTCAAGACCTTCATTTTGAGTACTCGAGCTTTTCAAACGGACTCCGGTAACACCTCCGATTGTTGGTTTGATTCTGAGAAGGGTTTATGAATATAAGAATTTTCCCTGGAAATTTATATAATTACAGACTCCAAATGATTTTTGATATAAAATAAAATACGGTAAAGGCTATTTATAATTACGGAAAATTAGTATCCCGTTGGATCATTCCGGATATAAAATGGTACGTTTATTTATAAAAACTAATCCAAACAGTACCAATTTTCGGGATAATTATCCAAATCAGTACAATTTCTACGGCGGTCTAGGTCTCAGCGCCTGGTAACATGTATTACGAGATGATAATTGTGATAGTTTAATAAAAAGATCCCGTTTATCGAAAATACGAGTTTTATTGATTTACCGAAATGAATAATGTATCGAAAATATTGCGTCGGGACACGCGCAGGACAAACCGTACGCCGGATCGAAAAAGTCAAAACATGGAAAATGCTCGGAATATTGCAATTAGGTTAGGAAGGAGTTCTTGGAAGAGTTTCGGGTTATAAAAACCTAAAAACAAATTACGTCGGTTGGTTCCCGTTTGTATAAAATAGTTTTTAAATACTCGAAAAAAGATTTTATAAAATCCATATAATTCCTAAAAAATCATAAATCATCATAAAAATAATTAGGAAGATATGAAAATTATCTATATTTTATTTTGGACATATAAAATTTAAAATACTCAATTAATATTATTTTTAAACATCCAAACACATTTAACACTTAACAATTAATTCACGGAATAGATACTGAACACATATAATAATTATTTATTAGCAAAAATAATTACACGATATATCCCGGATATTACATGAAAGGTGCAAGTTCTAATAAGAAGAGTTTCAGAAAATCTGAAGGCAAAGGAGGAAAGTTTGACAGAGGAGAATACACAAATGTCAAATGCTACAACTGTGGTGAGAAAGGCCACATATCTCGTGATTGCAAGAAAGTGAGGAGTGACAAAGGCAAGGCTCTTGTCACAAAGAAGAAAACCTGGACAGACACTTCAGATTCTGAAAGTGAGGTGAACTATGCCTTGATGGCAAATGCTGATAGCAATTCTAATGTTGTTGAGTTAAAGGTACGTCAAACTACTTACGCCTTTCATACTGATGATATAAATGAGTTGAGAAGATATCTTAAAACCATGTTCATTAGTTATAGAGATCAAACTTTAACATGTGAAAGATTAACTTCTAAAAATCTTGCTTATAAAAAAAGGAATGATTATTTAGAAAAAGAGTTAGTCATGTTCCATCAAACTCAGAAAGATAGAGATGATGCTTTCTATGTTAGGGATGAAGTACTTAAAATGAATGAATCTCTAAAAACTGAGTTAGAAAAGGAAAGAGATATTATCAGGACTTGGACTAACTCTGGTAAAGCAACTCAGGATATTCTTGGTAGTGGAAACTGGAAAGAGGGCTTAGGTTATGGAGATGATAAGAATGATAAGGGAACTATAGAGATTTAGCCTATAGTTGTTAAACAAAAACCAAAGGTAAATCCTGTTAAGTTTGTAGCTGTAAAGTCTGATATTGATAAATCAGAAGTTAAAGAGAAATTAACTTCTGACAAACCAAAACAGGGTAAGCCAACTGAAGTAAACATAGGCTTAATGACAAAGAAGCAACTTAAGCATAAGCCGAAAGATGTTAAGAATGTAAACAAGGTAAAGCTCCCTAGGAAAAATAGGAATGAAAAGGAAGGTGTGAATAAAAGTAATGATTATAAGCCTATTCCTAATGCTCCTAGAAAGAAATGTTATAACTGTGGAAATTCTAACCATCTGGCTTCTTTTTGCAGGAAAAATAAGAACATAAACTCCTTACCTTCAAAGTCAGGAGTTAAGAGTCAGTCTGTTAGATATAGGCCACAAAATCCTTGTTTTCATTGTGGTAGTTTATGGCATTCCATTTATACTTGTAAGGAATATCATAGTCTATACTATGATTATTATCAAATAAAACCTTCTTTAAAGAAAGTTAGTATTATTCCTTCTAGTGTAAGTTCTGATGCAAAGTCTGATAGTGTAAATGCTGATAAGAAAAATGTTAACATAAACTCGGATGCTAAATCCGCTGCAAATGTTAATAAACTTAATAAGGCCAAATGATCCAAGCAAGTTTGGGTCCTTAAAACTAATCATTAGTGGTCTTTGTGATCGCAGGGCAACAGGAAAAACATCCTAGTTCTGGACAGTGGATGTTCAGGACATATGACTGGAAATAAAGCCCTGCTATCAGACTTTGTGGAGAAACCTGGCCCAAGTGTTTCTTTTGGAGATGGCAACATGGGAAAAACTTTGGGATATGGCAATATCAATCTGGGGAATGTCATCATTGAAAAAGTAGCTCTAGTCTCAGGACATAAACATAATTTGCTGAATGTTAGTCAAATCTGTGACAGAGATTATCATGTGGATTTCTTTGAAGAACACTGTGAAGTTGTAAGCAAATCTACAGGCAAAGTTGTTCTGAAAGGATACAGGCATGGTAACATTTATGAGGCCAAGCTTTCAACAAGTACTAATGGTTCTGCAATCTGTCTATTAAGTAGAGCATCAATTGAAGAAAGCTGGAATTGGCACAAGAAACTCTCTCATTTAAATTTCAACAATATAAATGAACTAGTCAAGAAAGATCTGTGAGAGGTCTGCCAAAATGAGTATTTGCTCCTGATGGCCTTTGTGATTCCTTTCAAAAGGCAAAATAAAGAAAATCTTCATTCAAGAGCAAGACTGAATTTTCAATTCTTGAGCCTTATCACCAACTACATGTTGATCTATTTGGTCCAGTAAATGTCATGTCTATTGTAAAGAAGAAATATGCTATGGTCATAGTGGATGAGTTCACCAGATACACATGGGTATATTTCTTGCACACAAAAAGTGAAACTGCATCTATCTTGATTGATCATGTCAAACAACTGGATAAAGTGGTTAAAGACTCTGTGAAAATCATAAGAAGTGATAATGGCACTGAGTTCAAGATTTTGATTATGGAAGAATTCTGCAAAGACCAAGGAATCAAGCAGGAATTTTCTGCTCCTGGAACTCCACAACAAAATGGAGTTGTTGAAAGAAAGAATAGAAATCTCATTGAAGCTGCACGAACTATGTTTGATGAGGCAAAGTTACCAACCTATTTTTGGGCTGAAGCAGTGCAGACTGCTTGTTTTACTCAAAATGCAACACTCATTAACAAGATTGGAAAGACACCATATGAGATGGTGAAGAAAAAGAAGCCAAATCTGAAGTATTTTCATGTATTTGGATGCAAGTGTTTTGTTCTTAAGACTCATCCTGAACAGCTATCCAAATTTGATCTAAAAGCTGATGAAGGAATTTTTGTTGGATATTCACTTTCCACAAAAGCCTTAAGAGTCTATAAATTTAAGAACAAGGGTTGTCATGGAATCTATCGATGTCTCTTTTGATGATAAGAAGATTGCAGGACTTGAAGATTTCAAAGATCATGATCAGCTGAGATTTGAGAATGAAGTTTTAAATTCTGATACTGTAAATCCTGATAGTCTAAATCCTGATACTGCAAACTTTGATGGATTAAACTCTGATGTTATTGAAACTGTGATAACTACGCCAAAGGAAGATGCACCTGTGCAGGGGGAGCATACTGAAGATACAACCACATCTCAAGAAGCATCAGAACCTACAACTGGCTCTTCAAGTTCTGATTCATCAAGTTTTGATGGGTCAAGTTCTGATAATTCTGGGAACTCCAATTTTGAAGGATCCAACTCAGAGAGCATAATTTCAGGGGGAGCATCAGAAAAGGTTGATGAAGACAGCATGGATCATGGGGGAGCATCCAGTTCTAGAGAAAACCTTCCATCTGCAAGGAAGTGGACTAAATCACATACACCTGACTTAATTATTGGAAATCCTGATGCAGGTGTCAGAACTAGAACAGCTACATCAAATGAATGTCTCTATCACTCTTTTCTTTCTCAGACTGAACCAAATAAAGTGGAAGAAGCTCTTCAAGATGCTGATTGGGTGCAAGCAATGCAGGAAGAGTTAAATGAATTTGAAAGAAATAAAGTCTGGACCCTAGTACACAGACCAAAGAACAGATCTGTTGTTGGTACAAAGTGGGTGTTCAGAAACAAAACTGATAGTGATGGCATAATTACAAGGAATAAAGCAAGGCTGGTTACAAAAGTTTATTCTCAACATGAGGGAATTGATTATGATGAAACATTTGCACCAGTTGCTAGATTGGAAGCCATAAGGATATTTTTGGCTTATGCTGCTCATAAAAAGTTTACAGTCTTTCAAATGGATGTAAAAAGTGCTTTTCTTAATGGAGAATTGGAAGAAGAAGTATATGTTGAACAACCTCCAGGTTTTGTAGATTCAAAATTTCCTACTCATGTCTACAGACTTGATAAAGCACTTTATGGCCTTAAGCAAGCTCCAAGAGCATGGTATGAGACATTAGCTCAGTTTTTTCTGGAAAGTGGATTTAACAGAGGGACTATTGACAAAACACTATTTTATCTCAATCAGGGAAAGGACTTACTTTTGGTGCAGATATATGTTGATGATAGCATTTTTGGTTCTACAAATGACAGACTTTGTAAAAGGTTTACCAAACTAATACAGTCAAGATATCAAATGAGTATGATGGGAGAACTTAGCTATTTTCTGGGCCTTCAAGTCAAGCAGAATGCAGAAGGAACTTTTATTTGTCAATCTAAGTACACCAGAAATTTGTTAAAGAAATTTGGAATGCAAGATTGTTCAAGTGCATCCACTCCTATGGCCACTGCAACAAAATTGGATAAGGATACTGGTATATCAGTAGATATTACTGATTACAGAGGTATGATTGGCTCACTACTCTATCTAACTGCAAGTAGACCTGATATCATGTATGCTACCTGTCTTTGTGCAAGATTTTAAGCAGATCCAAGAGAACCTCACTTAACAGCTGTGAAAAGAATTTTCAAATACCTAAAGGGTATAGCTGATCTGGGATTATGGTATCCTAGAGAATCAGACTTTAAGCTAATAGGTTACTCAGATGCAGATTTTGCAGGATGCAAAATTGACAGGAAAAGAACAAGTGGAAGCTACCAATTTCTTGGAGGCAGATTAGTTTCTTGGTTTAGCAAGAAACAGAAGTCAATTTCCACATCAACTGCAGAAGCAGAGTACATTGTTGCAGGAAGCTGTTCTACACAGATTCTTTGGATGAAGAATCAGTTATTGGATTATGGGTTAACATATTCTAAAATCCCTATTTACTGTGATAATCAAAGTGCTATTGCTATGACAGGTAATCCAGTTCAACACTCAATGACAAAGCACATCAGCATTAGGTACCACTTCATAAGGGAACATGTGGATGAAGGTACAGTGAAATTGCATTTTGTTCCAACAGATCAACAACTAGCAGATATCTTCACAAAACCACTATGTGAAGCAACCTTTACAAGATTGGTAAATGAACTTGGAATGGTTTCAAGTTCTTTTTCTAAATCTGCTTAGTTTATGTTCTGGTACATCAGACTTTATGATCAGTATTTACAGATATTACTATCTTTGTGAATTATGTGCCTAAATTGAAAAATTGCTTAAATGTTGATTGTTGTCTGATGTGAATTTCTAAACTCTGATAGTGATATGAATGTTTCTGTGACTATTCAATCCAATGAGGATAATTGTGCTAGATGTTGAACTAGTAGTCTTTAATATACTAAAGATCCCATGTCTGAAGTAATTATTTATGTGGAAATCTCTTAACACAAGCAAATTCTGATATTGAGCTTAGTTGAAGTTTAATTTGTGTATCTTATTACTAAGTCAAAAACTAGAATAGTGCTTCTTATCTGTCAAGTTATGATGTTAGTAAATCTGATGGATGTACTAAGTGCTGATAAGCCTCACTTATTAATAGAAAAGAAAAGAAATAAAAACCAGATACTCCTTTAAGATCTAGAGTAAAAATGTGTGGAAGCGAAGACCCAAGTGCATTGCTGGTATTAAGTAATATGAATTAGAAAAGTAAAATAAAATTTTCTTGGTGACTTTTCACATTCTCTGATTACTGGAGAAATACTCTGATAATAGCATAAATTCTGATAAGCAGTTGTGACTCACTTACACTGAGAAGCCACTGCAAAAAGGAATTTCAAAAGATGCATAAAATGAGCACAAAACAGTTAAGGTGGACTCTTGTATGAACTCATTCTATAGTAGACTTCAAAATAATGACAGATTTTAAGCAAAGTTCTTAGTTATGCCATATTTCTAAGATGTACTGAGGTAAATCAGACTTTACTCTTTATCTGATATTTAGCTTAATGTACACACATACACTCCATATGAATGATGAAAATTACTGTGGTGATAAATGTTATTTTGGATGAACTGTTTAAGTGTTAGTTGCATAAATTATGAGGAAAAGTTCTGATGAAAATTCTGATGATTAAGTTCTGATGTACCCAAATCAGTATTTGTGTGAAGAATTACAGGGATAAACATTCACTTTTCGAGTAAAGAAGCCATATTCTGATGACTTTTAAATTCTGATAATAATCAAGTTCTGATGCTGACGTGGCAGTATTTATTTACTTGGTTTATTTTTGGTCATTACCTTAACGGTTACATTTTTTTTGGAATATTGGTTTATGTGAGATAAAGCAGTAATAATTATTTGTTTAATGGGAGCAGTTTTTTTTAAACTGAACGTGCAAAGTCATAATTGCTTATTTACCGTGCCCATTAACTTTTGCCTTAACTGTTGCATGTTTGACAGGTGTAAAGGTCTGTTCTACTTCTCATTAACTGCTGTAACGTGGGTTGTCTAAGTAAAAGAGATAAAAGATTTTCAAATCTTTTATTCATATTTTTATTCTATTTCACTATCTCTCTTTTCTTATTCTCTCACATTTTCTGACGGTTCACTCTACAGACATTTCAACAAACACCTTTTAGGCAAACAAGTTTCTCACTAATTTCTGATGGCGCCCAAGGATTTAATTGTTGATGGAGCCAAGTTTGTACCAAATAACTATGCTGCAATCTTGAACAAGGCTGAAGCTCCATCAGATTTGCACTTTGTGCAAGATTTTTTTAGCAAATAGTGAGATTGGGTATGCTTTGACCCAACCTCAAGCCATTTCAAGCCAACAAGTACTGACGTTTTGGCGGACTGGGATTTTTGATAATGGTGGTGCTACTGGTACTCCAAGCATAGTATTTGAAGTAAATGATGTTGAACATGTAGTTACTCATGGGGCAGTTCGCAAAGCTCTCCACTTACCAGAAGGCTGTATATTCTCAACAGTGGAGGACCCTGTTCTACAGCAGCTTATGGCCAGTTTGGGTTATGAGAAAAGTCTGGAAAAGCTTGGGCAACTGAAAAGAGAAAATATCAGGAAAGAATGAAACTTTTTCTTTGATTGCATCACTAAGGCATTCGCCAATAAATTCTCAAATTTTGATGCTATTCCAATCATGAGTCAGCAAATCGGGTATGCTCTTATTCATCAAACTCACTTTGATTTTGCAAGTGATGTGCTAGGTTTCATAGGGGATAGGATGATAGAGGATAGGAATGTAGTATAATTTGCTAGATTCTATCAGCTTATATATACTTTTTCTTATGCTGATGAACCCCTACCTACCACAGATTTAATTTCACCCTTTAAGCTTGCAAAAAGGGCTTTTAATGATTTGTTAAATGTTGACATTAAGAAAACAATGGTTAGACCCTTACAAATACCTCAGTTAGTGAAACAGATACTGGTAAATGCTGACCCTCAAACCTACACATCTGTTTACCCTGATGTTGAACCCACATCCCAGCCACCACAACAGCCATCAGAACATACCACATCTATACAAACACCTCAAACTTCTCAACCTCAACCCACTCATCCCTCAATCAGGACATATTTCAAAACATCACAGACATCTCAGTCTCAACCTTCAGCACATCCTGTGAAGCCTTCATCTTCCAAATCCAAGAGGACTAAGATAGTACCTCAGACTCAATAGAAGAGAAGGAAACTTGTTTTGAGAGATGAGTCAGACAATGAGGAACAGGTTCCCATGTCTGAACCTGTTGTAGTAGTAGCTGAGAAGATCTCTTCTCAGAAAGACACTGTAACTGGGAGTTCTAGGCCTCTCAAGAGGCTTAGAAAGCTAAATCCTGATGATAAAGTTCCTACAGTGTCTCCACCTTTGAAGAAAATGAAAAAGTAAAGAGCTCACTGGGACACAGTTGAGACAGAATCAGAAGATGAGGAAGTAGCTAAGGAAGGGGGTCAGGAATCTTTGATCCCAATAGAACCAATTGTAATTGAATCACTTCCTTCAGCACAACCAAAAACTGCTCAAGATAGAGTGTGTACTCCTCCTGTGTCACCTATAATTGAACAAGTACATACTGATGACCCAGGCACAAGTGCTGAGATTGATATTCATAACTTGATTGTGCATGAGGTTTTGTACTTAAAAGCTCCACCAACTCACATCACTCCACCAACAACACCAATCCTAGATGCTGATTTTAATAAAAATATTCCTACTACACCAATTCTGAATCTGGATGATGACAATCAGATTATAGGTGGGCATCAAGGTTTGGCTGTTGATCAGAACTTAGTTGGAGATCAGCACTTAGAGGATGATGTTGAAGCCTCAATAGCCTCTCATACTATTCTTTTATCAGAGGATGCTGATGATGCTGATTTTATAAGTTCTGATGCTGCTAATGATGAACTTACTGGTGAAACTGCTGCAACTGTAGATACTGATGCAGCTGGTCCATTAGGACATGCACCTCAACAAGCTCCAAACAAAGCTGAATTAATCAAGAAGTTTGTTAGAGAAGAGGCACCAGTACCTTGGAGTGAAACTCCTAGAGGAAGGGAGTGGACTAAGGAATGGAACAAAGTTGATTTTATTTCTTCTTCAACCATACTTGCTGACCACTTGACCAAAGTTGATGAGATGCTACTCAATGATGATTTCAAGACACAGCTCAGAGTTACTGCACTAAGTACAAGGCACCTTCAAGGTTAACAATCTGTAACTCAGGCCAAGGTAGACAAGATTCAAGAATCCATATATCAGCAAGATATGCCTGTCAAGCTGGACAAGAAAAGGTTTTTCAAACCTACCTTTGATAGAGTTGAGTTCATTGAGAAAACTCAGGAGAAGCAACAGGCTCAGATTGATGAAATTTTGAAGAATCAAGCTTTTCATCAAAATCAACTCAATGAGATCCAATCCTCAGTGGAATTGCTTCTCTCTCTTCTTTTACCTGCTGATGCCAAAAAGGGGGAGAAAGTAATTAAGTCAAAATGCAAAACTGTTAAAACACCGAAGGGAAAGGATGATGAAAAAGATGACCAGGGAAACTCTGGAATGGGTGGAGGTCATAGTCAAGGTAAAGGGTTTTTGTTATGGATAAAAAACTAAGGTTATTATTTGCTGTATTTATTACTAAGATTCGGGAGCTCAAGGCCTTTAATGGCTGCTCTCGTGTTTCGTGGCTCGATCTGCCTTTACGAGATGCCTACGTATCTCTGTGAATTAGAGAATCAAGCCAAAAAATGTAGTTCTGAGCTGTGGGGTGAGGCCCCTTATATAGATGTTGGGAGTCCTTGAATTGGACTTGGTATAGGAGACTTGGTGGGCAAGTCTCATAATTAGAATGGAATTTGGAGTCCTAGATAGTAGGAAACTGATTCCTTATCCTTTTAGGCCCCCTTGAGGCTAATCTCTAAGGATTTATATCCTTATCGGGACTCCTCTCAACATCTGATTTTTCCACTATTAATTAATTACAAAATTAATTAATAATCAGGGCTTTTGGGCCTTTTTTATTCCATCAGGCCTGATCTGGTCCATCAGGCTTAACCTTTCTGGTCTGAGTATCATATATCTTTTTATTGGGCCTAGCAGCCCACAACTTGTACAATTAATGCAGTATTTAATTATACAATCATAATTTATTTATCACTATCATTTGCCCCCCAACTTTTGGGAAACATTGATTAGGTTTCGCAGAAGTTAAGTCTATTCGTTCCCTTACAGGGTTTCGTTTCTCCGTAAAGTGTGGAGCGACCTACACATTTACAATGAATTTTTCCTTTTATTCAGGAATTATCTTAATTTCCAGGAATTTTTCCCTTATTTCCGGGATTTTTCCCTTATTTTCTGGATTTTTCCCTAATTTTCTGGGATTTTCCCTAATTTTCTGGGATTTTCCCTAATTTTCTGGGATTTTCCCTAATTTCCGGGATTTTTCCCTAATTTTCTGGATTTTTTAGATTTCCAGCCCTTTTTCGACCAGGATCCTAGTCGAAATTTCGACCTGGATCCTAGTCGAAAATAGGGGTCAGCCTTGCCATCCTGGTCGAAGGAATTCGACTAGGATCCACGACCTGGAATTCGACCAGGATCCTAGTCGAAAATTCGACATGGATTTAGGTCGAAAATTCCATCTTTTTTTAGCTTCTTGTCATGAGCCTATCGACTAGAATTTCGACTAGGATTCTAGTCGATATTTCGACCTGAATCCTGTTCGAAAATTCTTTGGTTTTCTTGCTTCCTGGTCGAAGGATTTCGACTAGGATCCACGACCTGGAATTCGACCAGGATCCTAGTCGAACTTCGACCTGGGTTTTTAATCCCCATTTTTTGAAAGATGCTTGGTTTATTCGACCTCATTCCTGGTCAAAGCTTCGACCTCAATTCAGTCCCGTTATTCCAGCTATTTTCGGGTGTCTGCTCGAAAGATTTCGGGCAGGATTCACGACCTGGAATTCGACCTGGATTCTGGTCTTTTTTACCCGTTATTTTCGGGTGTCTGCTCGAAAGATTTCGGGCAGGATTCTCGACCTGGATTTCGACCTGGTTCCTGGTCTTCCACTAGCCTTCTTTATTTAGCTTTAATTTAGGGTATTGTATTTTCCAAATCCTAATTGGATTTGGGCCTGGCCTTTTTTGTTGGACCTTATTAAATTTTACTGAGCCTCTATTATTGGGCTTTTCCAAATCTTATTGGGCCTCTTTTATTGGGTCTTTTCAAATCTTTTTGGGCCTCTTTTATTGAGCCTTTTCAAATCTTATTGGGCCTTTTCAAATCTTATTGGGCCTCTTATTGATCTGGGCTTGATACACCCTGTTTAGAATGCTCTAGAATTCCTAGGAATATTCTGGAATATTCTTTTTTCTGGGATTTTTCCTATGGGCTTTTGTTCTCAATGGGCTTTTCGTCCCTTCAACTTCCTTTTCCTCTTATATAAAGGAATGAGGAAAGGCTATTACTCCTCACTTTCTCATTTCTTAGTTTCCTTCTTTATCTTCCTGCTAAGATTCTCAGAGGAATAACAGCAAGTTGGAGCTCAAAGCCTTTTTCAGGAGCGCTTCTTCAGGTAAGATTCCTCCCTTTGCTTTTCGTGTCTATTTTTCCATTGTGTGCCATTTTAAGATAGCCTATTTACGTGCCCCTTACTTTTTTCAGATGGCTGACAAAAGAATGACTCGCTTGGCCAAGATGAACGTGGCTAGAAAGTCCAACGATTTTCCTATTCGATCGAGGTATACTTCCTTAATCGACATGATCAACACTCGAGGGGACGAGTATCCGTCTGATGCGCATTTGGACGCGCCCGATCATATTAGTGCTTTACGGGATCCCAAGGAGCTGGAAAAATTGAGCAACTGCTTCAAAATCAAGGAGCCTTTTAAGCTGGTTCTTGCGGGTCCGGCCGACAGGGCCTGTCAGTGGAAGAAGGACGCGCTATGCGTCTATAGGGATACTCTAAGGGCATGTATTAGACTCCCTTTTCATCCATTCATTCCTTTGCTACTGGCTGATGTGGGCATCAGCCCTTGCCAACTTCCCCCTAATTCCTGGAGGTTGATTCTGTGTTATCTGTTGCAATGCGCCAAGCACAACGTCCCCACATCTGTTGCTGTCTTCAGGAAGATTATTCAGTTCAAAAACAGCCCTGATAAAAGTCCGGGTTGGGTTTCTATCAACCAGCGCCCCACTATCCCCCATATCGTGAATGGGAAGTCCATCCCTGACAACAACTTGGGGTGGAAGAAAGATTTTTTGTTTGTTATTTGGGAAGGTGGAGATTGGGGCTCCCTGTTTCGATCATCCTTTGGGCTGGCCGTGGACGGGAGCCCAAATGACATAACTTTGTCTGAAGAGGAGGCTAGAGGTTTCAACCTCCTTACGCAAGACAACGGTTCTTCCCATTCTTGGGACCTTATCCGGGAGACCGTCCTGGTAGAACGCGGCCTTTCGCCCGTTAATAAGAAAAGTAAGTTCCCTTTCTTACCTCCTTTATTTCCTGCACTTTTATTTCATTGGTTTTCAACTGACTTTGTTTATTGCAGTGGCTGAGAAGATTGAGGAGGCTACCAAGCCGAAGGACCTGGAGACAACCAGGATGAAGAGGGCCGGGAAGATCTTTAAAGACCCTCGACTGGGTAACCGCTTCCCCGAGTTCCTTCTTCAGGCAACGGGGCCAGATGAGGAAGGCCCCAGCCAAGTTCTGCGCACCAAGCAGAGGCCAGGGGCCTATTTTCAACCTGCTTGGGGGATCCGGGGCAAGGACTCAATTGTGGGCAGCACGTCACTGTCCAAGGAATGGTCTAAGCATTCCATCTCCCCGGTGGATTATCAAGATTTTGTCCTTCAACAGGACTTAGAGGGGAATGAGCTATTTGGAGCCCAGGCTCTGGCGACGGTACGTCCTTTACTTATGCCTTTCGTACTTATCTTCCCATATTTCTTTTCTAAACTTTTGCTGATTCTCTTGCAGGCTAACGCCCATTTCCAAGGGGTCATTCACCAAGCTAAGGCTTGGAAGGTTGGCCTAGAAGATGCCAACAAGAAGTTGGAGGAGGCCAACCAAAAAATAGAGGCCCTTGAAGCTCAACTGGCCTCTTCCACTTCTGACCTGGAGACGGCCCGGGCCGAAAATGTCATTCTGAAGGCGCAGAAGGACAAAGCCTTTGATGGCTGGATGGACACCCAAGAATTCAAGGACTTGATGGTGGAGCATGATGCCCTTCTTCACCCGGTTAGCTATAAAGAGGGCTGGGATGCTGCTGTGGAGGCCATCCAGGATGAGTTTCCAGAGGTCCTTGAGCAGTCCCCCTTTCCTTGCCCTGTGCGGGTTCCAGAGCTTGGAGGTGTTACTGAGAAGCTTGCTGTTATGATCAAGGATGGAGAGGAGGAAGATTCTTCCGAAGAGGAGTTTGAGCCTGTCGCTACGAAGGCCAGGGTGGAAGAGCCTCCAAAAGCAGCGCCTCAACAGCCAGCATCTCCTGCGGAGGGAACTTCTACAGGGACTTCGGAGGGGACAACCGAGACGTCCGAAGGAACGACTGAGACTTCCGAGGAGACTTCGGATAGTGGTTCTGAGGAATCTCAGCCTTCCAAGGCCTAACTTTTTGTATATCTTCTTTTTGAACTTTATTACCCTTCGGGGTTATATTTCATATGTTGCTTTTCTTGCCTCTTTCTGTTTTAACTTTACAATCTTAATATGCATTTGAACTTTAAACATCCTTAGATAGAAATAATTTCAAACTCTTTAATATGAAGTCTGGTTTTCCAAAACCTTACACAGCATAGGTTCGACCCTAATCAACGATAACTAGACAATGTAAATTCTACTGGAATATAAAATCCTACGCAAGCAAAGCTTCAAGGTGCTTTTAAACCTACTTGTCACAATGACAAGTGAGAATCGTACTTCGCCTATCTTACACATAGTAAACCTTCAGGTTTTGTGCGTGCCAGGTCCTCGGGACTTCAAAACCTTCCATAGTTTCCAGCTTGTAGGTTCCTCTACCCTGAACGCTCTTGACTCTGTACGGCCCTTCCCAATTCGGGGCAAGCTTTCCTTTCTGTCCGACACCATAAGCCTCTATTTTTCTCAAGACTAGGTCACCTTGTTTGAAAAACCTCTCTTTAACCCTTAGGTTGTAGTAGAATGAAGCCTTTTTCTGATATTCTACTATCTTTGCATGTGCTTTATCTCGCACTTCATCGATTAAATCCAGGGCTAACCTCTGCCCTTCCTCATTTTCTTCTGTATTAAAAGACTGAATCCTTGGAGAGGAATGTGATATCTCTACTGGAACTACTGCTTCTGCCCCATAGGCCAACATGAAGGGAGTTGCTCCTGTCGTGACTCTACAGGTAGTCCTATAGGCCCATAATATTGGAAGTATCTCATCCACCCAATTATTTCTTGACTTCTCGATCCTCTTCTTTAGTCCATCCAGGATTATCCGATTTGCTACCTCTGCTTGCCCATTGGCTTGCGGGTGAGCCACAGAGGTGAATCGTAACTCAATTTCATTTTCTTCACAATACTTCTTGAATTCCTCATTGTTGAATTGTGTTCCGTTGTCAGTGACGAGGATACGGGGAATTCCATATCGGCACATAATGTTTTCCCACAGGAATTGTGCAACCTGCTTAGTTGTGATTTTGGCCAAGGGTTTGGCTTCCATCCACTTGGTGAAATAATCAATGGCTACAATCAGAAATTTCCTTTGTGTCGTGGCCATAGGAAAAGGCCCTAGAATATCCATCCCCCACATGGCAAAGGGAATAGGCGAGTTGATAGAGGTCAGCATCTCGGGGGGTTGTCTAACAACAGGTGCATGCTTCTGACAGCGATCACACTTCTTCACATATTCTTTGGCATCAGCCATCATTTCCGGCCAATAGAAGCCTAAACGAGTTATCTTATGAGCCAAGGCCCTGCCCCCCAAGTGTTGTCCACAAATACCTTCATGCACTTCTTCAAGAGCCAAGCGTGCCTCATCGGGCCTGAGACATCTCAAGTAGGGAACCACGAAAGATCTTTTGTAAAGAATCCCATCTATCAAAGAGTACCTTAGTGCCCGAACAGTTAACTTCCGTGCTTCAGTTGCATCACTTGGCAACCAACCGGTCTGAATGTGAGCCTTGATGGGATCAATCCATGACGTCCCTAAGCCTATGGGAGCCACTAGCTTAACATCTATGCTTCGTGTCTTCAAAACACGGAAGTACACATTTCCTGAACTTTCTTCAATCTCAGACGAAGCGAACTTTGATAGCGCATCTGCCTTAACATTTTCTTCCCTTGGAATGTGTTCAACATGGCATTCATTAAATTGGGTCATCACAGCCCTTACTAGGCGGACATACTTAGCCATCGTATCATCCCTTGCTTCAAATTCTCCCTTTACCTGGGATATGATCAGCTTCGAGTCTCCACGGACCTTTAAGTTTTTGACTCTAAGTGTCCCAGCTAGACCAAGGCCAGCTATCATGGCTTCATACTCTGCCTCATTGTTTGTGGTTGGAAAATCTAGCTTCATAGCATACTCAATTAAGAACCCATCAGGGCTTTGCAAAACCAACCCTGCTCCACTGGAATTTGTTTTTGATGCTCCATCAAAATAGAGAACCCAATATTCTTTCTCCTTATCATCCTTCTCCCTGTCCCCATTGTCGACTCCCTTGTCTTGAGGTATGGTATCTTCCTTCTCCTTATCATCCTTCTCCCTGTCCCCATTGTCAACTCCCTTGTCTTGAGGTATGGTATCTTCCTGCCCCCCGACTTCTTGGTTGGGTATGGTACATTCCACCACGAAGTCAGCTAGTGCCTGGGCTTTTATAGCCGTACGTGGCCTATACTTGAGATCAAACTCTCCCAACTCTATTGCCCACTTAATCAGTCTCCCACTTGCCTTGGGACTGTGAATGATATTTCTCAGTGGCTGATTTGTTAGCACTTCAATCTGGTGAGCTTGAAAATAAGGACGCAGCTTTCTTGAAGCCATTACCAAGGCTAAAGCGAATTTCTCAATAGTTGAATAATTCAACTCAGCACCATGCAAAATTTTGCTGACATAGTATACGGGTTTCTGGACTTTCAGTTCTTCCTTAACCAACACTGCGCTCAAGGCGCTCTCTGAAACAGCCAAGTACAAGAATAAAATTTCACTCAGAACTGGCTTGGCCAACAACAGGGCCTGGGCCATATACTTCTTTAACTCTTCAAATGCCTTTTGGTTTTCCTCACTCCATACAAAATCTTTGATGCTCTTTAGCGATTTGAAGAATGACAAACACTTGTCCCCCGACTTGGAGATGAATCGTCCTAGCGCAGCAACCCTTCCTGTAAGCTTCTGAACATCCTTAACAGTTTTTGGTGGTTCCATGTCCAGGATCGCCTTTATCTTATCCGGGTTAGCCTCAATTCCCCTCTTTGAGACCATCAGTCCCAAGAATTTTCCAGATCCTACTCCGAAAGCACACTTCGTAGGATTCAACATCATCTTGTGGTACCTCAGGACCTCAAAAGCTTCCCTTAAATGGGCTATATGATCAGTCTTTACTAGACTCTTGACTAACATGTCATCAACATAGACTTCCATAGTCTTACCAATAAGATCCTTAAAAATTCTATTCACCAACCTTTGATAGGTGGCTCCTGCATTCTTGAGACCAAACGCCATAACAAGATAACAATAAACACCAAAGTCAGTGATAAATGATACCTTTGGAATGTCATCCTTATGCATTTTGATCTAGTTGTATCCGCTAAATCCATCCATGAAACTCAGCATCTCATGTCCAGCAGTGGCATCAATCAAAGTATCAATTCTAGGCAGCGGAAAACAGTCTTTGGGGCATGCATCATTCAGATCAGTGAAGTCTATACACATCCTCCACTTTCCATTAGCCTTCTTCACCATTACAGGGTTTGCTAACCACTCCGGAAATTGAATCTCCTCAATGAAACCAGCCTCTAAGAGCTTTTCTACTTCCTATTTTATAGCCTCTTGTCTTTCCGGGGCAAAATTTCTTTTCTTTTGTTTCACTGTCTTCCGGCTTGGATCCACATTTAGCTTGTGAGTAATTAACTCCGGGTCTATGCCTGGCATATCAGCTGCTGACCATGCAAACACATCACTATTTTCTTGCAAAAATTTCACTAACTTCCCTCTAAGGGGCTCCTCTAATGTGGCTCCAATGATAGTCGTCCTCTCAGGATTCTCGGGGTCTAAAGGAACCGAAACCAATTCTTCTGCTGGCCTTCCTCTATTCTCATCATTTTCTCAAACATCCATATCTTCAATAGGAAGAACCTGCCCCCCGACTCCATCTGCCCTCAAAGAGGCCACATAACAGCTTCTAGCCATTTTTTGATCTCCTCTCTCTTCTCCAATCCCGTTTCGGGTGGGAAACTTCATGACTGAATGGTAGGAAGAGGGGACTGCCTTGAAGGCATGTATCCCTGTTCTCCCCATGATAGCATTATAAGTTGAACTAGCCTTTACCACCATGAAATCCAGCATCTGCGTTGCTTGCCTTGGCTCTGTACCTATGGTGGTTGGCAATTTGATTATCCCTTCCACAGGACATTCTACTCCAGCAAATCCATATATCGGCATGTCGGTTGGTGTCAACTGGGAGTCGTTATACCCCATCCTTAGAAAGGTGTCATGGAGCAAGATATCCACAGAAGCACCATTATCCACAAGGACCCTCTTAACCGGGCTATTTCCTATTATTGGTGTTATGACCAGCGGGTCGTCATGGGGAAACTTCACACCCTCTAGGTCGGAATCATCAAAAGCCAATGTTACTTCTGTCCTGGCCCTCTTCGGGGCTTCTCCAATAATATGCATAACCTCTCTAGTATATGCCTTTCTGGAATTTTTGGACAATCCAGCAGCAGTTGGACCTCCAAAGATCGTGTTTATCACAGGCCCTCGAGGTCTCGGCCCTCTATAAATGGTGTTTATAACTGGTCCTCTAGGCTGGGGGTTTCGCCCCTGATCGTCTTGGTCCCTCCTACGATCCTCAAAGTTCTTCCTTCCATTATTATTCCTATCCCCTCCTTCTCCAGTGTATTTGTTCAATCTTCCTTTTCGAATGAGGAACTCAATTTCATCTTTCAATTGCCTACACTCATCGGTGTCATGGCCAACATCTTTGTGAAACCTGCAATACTTGCTCTTATCTAGCTTGCCGGATCAGCCTTCAAGGGCTTAGGCCAGCAAACATCTCTGTCTTTCTCAATCTCCATCAAAATCTGACTTCTAGGAGCATTCAGCTTAGCGTATTCAGTGAACTTTTGCCCAGGTCCTCCCTTCTTGGGGGTTGAATCAGGGTTTTGTTCGGTTCTAGGATATTTGTCCTTTGCAATATATTCTAAATCAGTTTTTCGCTTCTTGCCTCCAGTGGGCTCATTACTTACTACGGTCTTCCACATGCTTTCTTCAACCTTGATATACTTCCCTGCCCTCTCTTGGAGTTGCAACATGTTTTCAGGGGGACGTTTGGCCAAGGACATCTTGAAAAACTCATCCATGGTTCCTTGTTGCAGTGCTATCATGGCTACCTTATCATCAAGGTCTGGGACTTTTAAAGCCTCCTTTGTAAAACGATTCAGGTAATCTCTCAAGGATTCCTTAGCTCCCTGCACAAGACTCATAAGAGATGCTGAACTTTTCTCATGGACTCTTCCACTGATGAATTGCTTAATAAAAGCCTGACTTAATTCTCTGAACGATCCAATAGAATTTGGGGGCAGGCGACTGTACCATCTTTGAGCCATACCCGACAGGGTTTGAGGGAAGGCCCGACACTTTATAGCATCATTCACGGGTTGCAGCAGCAGTGCATTAGAGAATGTCCTAACATGATTAGCGGGGTCTCCCATGCCATCATAGGCTTTGATAGTGGGCATCTTGAATTTCCTCGAGATATGGGCATTCATTATCTCTTCTGTGAAGGGTGGAGTTGGATCATCAGGATCTCCAAGGGGAAGGAGATTGCTTGGATCAGTTCTTGGGACAGCAGCCCTTCTTCTTACCGGACCATCCAGGTCTATGACAGGAGGAGGATTTCTCCCCCTAGGAGGTATCTGGGGTTTGGCGGCCTGGTGAGCCTCCAAATCACACCTCAGCCTTTGGATTTCAGCCTCATAAGCCCTGATCCTTTCCTACACTTCTTGGGGATTCGCCCCTGGGGTGCTTTGGGGGCGTTGCCTTCCATCGGCCATTGGCTCTTTTCCAGGACGCCTCCTTCTCGGGGCCACTTCATCATCCGAAGATTCGGAGTCTCTTTCACTGTAAGGACCAGAAAATTCCCGATCCTCAGGGATAGGACCCAAACCTCGTATATAGGGGGGCGACTGCCCTCGTGCTTCGCTTCGCCCAGCATATCCGCTTCCTCCAACCTCAGGGTGAAGGGGCATCCCATAAGGGAGGTTAGTAGTAACAATAGTTGAATATTCATACCCGACGGGTCGAGAATTCACAGGTATATGTACTTGTTGAACTTGAGGATTCGTACCTTGAATAGTCGGGGGAGTTGTCCCTTGTGGCTGAGGACGAGTTGCCCCTGTCTGGGCTTCCCCCTGAGTAGATGCATAAGTTGAATGGGGAGGAACCTCCACGGTTGATGAAATCACCTGGGTTGTCTCTGATGGTGTTCCTTCCTCTAGAGCTCCAATTGTTCTCCGTGTTCTCGCCATGATTGTTGTTGCGTTTCCCACAGACGGCGCCAAATGTTATGGATAAAACACTAAGGTTATTATTTGCTGTATTTATTACTAAGATTCGGGAGCTCAAGGCCTTTAATGGCTGCTCTCGTGTTTCGTGGCTCGATCTACCTTTACGAGATGCCTACGTATCTCTGTGAATTAGAGAATCAAGCCAAAAAACGTAGTTCTGAGCTGTGGGGTGAGGCCCCTTATATAGATGTTGGGAGTCCTTGAATTGGACTTGGTATAGGAGACTTGGTGGGCAAGTCTCATAATTAGAATGGACTTTGGAGTCCTAGATAGTAGGAAACTGATTCCTTATCCTTTTAGGTCCCCTTGAGGCTAATCTCTAAGGATTTATATCCTTATCGGGACTCTTCTAAATATCTGATTTTTCCCTTATTAATTAATTACGAAATTAATTAATAATCAGGGCTTTTGGGCCTTTTTTATTCCATCAGGCCTGATCTGGTCCATCAGGCTTAACCTTTCTGGTCTGAGTATCATATATCTTTTTATTGGGCCTAGCAGCCCACAACTTGTACAATTAATGCAGTATTTAATTATACAATCATAATTTATTTATCCCTATCATTTTTCATCAAGCAAAGCTGGAACTACAAGTCAAAGAACAAGTTCTGATATTGGTAAAAGGATAAGTTCTGATACTGGTAAAAGGATAAGTTCTGATGAACATCTGGAACTTGATGAGGAAATTTTAAGACAGTTATTTCTAAAAGAAAATCCAGGAATGGACTTTGAGAGTCTAAAGAAAGAAGAAGCTAGACTTAAGTTAGAAAAAGTCAACTCCAAATCTAAAGCTTCTGATGTTCCTAAGGATAAAGGCATTGTGATAAAAGAAAGGACAAATCATGAGGCAACTAAAGTCAAATCACAAGTGCAGATAGATCCAAGGTCCAAAGGAAAAGAAAAAGTTGATGAACCTGTAAAGGTTTATGTGCCATTCATGGATGAAGAAATATCTGATAAAGATGCCAGTCTTACTCTGATAAAAAGGAAGATTTCTCAAACAACCTCTGACATGGCTCATGTTGTTCAGAGTCAAGATATAGTAAGTTCTGATATGACAGTGAAGCAAGCAACCTCTGACATAGCTCAAGTTGGATTGATATCAGAAGATAAGGAAAAGGAAACCTCTAACATTGCTCCTGTTAAACCTTCAAAGTTACTCCTACCAGGATTCACCAAAGCTTAACAGACTCAATCTTTGAAGACTGCAATAAGTGGTTTTGAAGAAAAAGTTGTTACAGGGAAAAAAGCTAGAGATAAATATGGATTGGGTAGTGCTGATGAAAGAAGAATACAGAATACAACCAATGATCCAACTTCTTTAAGTGAACCAGGTGTTGGAGCTACTCCTGAAAGATTGAATCAGCTTGAATCTGTACAGATGGTTTACCATACATTTTTGAAAGAACACATCTTGTTATATTTTATGACAGATGGAAGGGTATACCATATTAGGCAGAATGCTATACCACTGAAGTATTTTGAGGAACTGGAACATGTTCTATTCTTACTTCAAGTGAAGAACAGATTAACAGATGGTGCTGCAAATTATTTGAAGACTCAAATTCAAATACAGAAGAAGCTTTACTCTGTAATGTCTGACAGCACATATTGTCCAAAGTACAGAGATCACAAAGGTGATATTGTCGAGATGAAGCCTAACTATGCTAAGATTATAACTACTTTTCCGGGTTATAAGGCTGTGGAATTCAATCTTGAGTCTGATAAGGCATATTTAATCAGACTAGATCAGGACATAAGGAAAGCAAGAATAAATGATCTCAGGGCTGCTATCTTTCAAATTGGTGAAGATACAGTTGAATTGAAGAATGCTAAAAGGAGGATGATTAATGAACTTGAATATGCTGAGAGATGTTTGTTAAAGAACTATCTCAGAACAACTCCTAATATCAAAGAGATCTACAACTATTTAAATTCTGATGTGTATACAGACTGAAGCTGTTATCAGACCTTGAGGATGGTAAAGCTACAAGGACTGTAAGTTGTAGTTATCTAGTCAAATTTTCATGTATTTGTACTTAATGTTTTTGACATCATCAAATATCTTTTAAACTTGTATATTATGCTAATTTACAAGTTGAAGGAGATTGTTAGATATATTTGATAATGTCATGACTAATATGATTTGTGTTTAGTTTTCAGATCTTACTTAACAGGACAAATCAGTACTTAACTGGAAATCAGCACTTATACTGAAGTCAGAACTTAAGTTATCAGGAGATATTTATCAGGAGATAATATCAGGACTTAAGGAGACTTTCAGATAAGGAAGGCGGCTGATTGAAAGGAAAGAAGATCAAGACAAACGCAAGAAGAGATATGCATGAAGAAGGAATTCTATAAAGAATAGAATACTTGGAAGAAAAGATAACTAGTTGATATATTTTAGGAAGCAGAATTATATTCCATATCAATTAGAATTTATCTTGTAACTTTGTAGTATATAAACACAGACATAGGGTTTACACTATAAGTGTTATCATAATCGAAGTTATTATTTATTGTAACCATAGCATCTCTCGTGATAAGTTGTTCATCACTGAGAGAGGACGGTTCCATATTGTAATAGAGTTTATTCTGATGAATAAAATCTGTTTTCTGTTACTTGTGTTCTTATATTCGATTTGATTGTGACAAACACTGTATTCAACCCCCTTCTACAGTGTGTGTGACCTAACATGCCTGAGTGCAACTCAGCCCCTCACTCTATTCACTCCCTTCCCTCAATCCTAATAGTGATTGAACAACCACTAAGCCATCTACACTTGTAACGTAGGAATTTCAAGTTGTGTAGAGACTTTCAATGGATGAGAGATATCCGTCGAAATAGTAGTTGAGAATGTCGACGGACAGTTGCTGTGAAGCTTATCCGTCGAGAGACAATCATTAGTCGACATATGAAAAATATTCGTCGAGAGAGTAGAAATGATAGAGTTAGGAGTTGAAACTACTGTAGAATCTATAGTGATTGATTTGAGATTAAGTACAGATTTCTCAATAGAATCAGAAAGAATTGGCAAGAGAACCAACAAATCATTTAAAAGATGATGCTCACTTGCTTGAGATTTTGGCTCCTCCATAAGAGTTAAAGATGGAGAATCAGGAATTGATGTGTTTATCATGTCCAAATCCAGTGAGTTTGTGGGAGAATTTTGTGTTTGAGGTGTTTCAATTATGAGAGATTTTGGTTGTGACTCCATATTTATTGGAGCCACATCAATCTGACTTTGAGATGGTGCAGTAACTGAGTCTTTGACTACAGTTGGCACTGTGTGTGCACCCTATGATTCCCCTATAGGTTTTGATTTCTTCTTTCTAATATAAGTTTGAGGTTGGTCTACGTCCCTTCCACATTTGGCATGTGTTCTTGGTTGAGAGCTTTTCCAATAGTCACATCCTTTTGGGAGGATGCAACTAGTAAAGAGCTAGAATCCTTATTAAGCACCAGTTTATTGGGAAACTGCAGTATGGCTAGGCTGGTTACATATACCTCACTCTCCTTATTCTCAGGGTTTCTTTAATGTTCACCCTGTCCCTCACCAATCTTACTCCCATTCACACTCCCCTCTTTGGATTTAGTAGTTTTTGAAACTAGTCCCTTTTGAGAGGAACTAGAGTGGGGTTTCTTAGACTTGGATTGTGAAATTTTTGATTTTTTATCTTGGGTAGGCATCTGTTTGGTCATTTTCATAGATGCCATTACCACAGAAGTTTGCAAAGAAACTGGTGGTTGGGAAGTAGTAGAGACAGTAGTATTTACCTCACTTACCTGAGGTTCTTCCATGATTTATAAGTAGATTAGGGGAACCGCACTGTGGTGATTTGCCCTGTTTAAATCAGCAATAACTCTCTTCTCTTGGACCCAACAATCAAGCTTATTTGTTGGGTTCTCAATAGAGAGATCCTTATAAACATGATTAGCTATCATCATAAAGAATCTAGCATAATAGATGTTCTTATTTCTCTTCTTAATATCTCCTAATTTGAAACCTAACTCATACATGAAAGACTCACTAAAGTTATAGTACTTATCACTAAGTAGCATATATAGCATGTTAACAAGTGAGTATGTAACTACATCAAAATTGCTTTTCTTACCTGAAAATGCCTTAATGAAAGGATCACAGAGAAAGCTCCATTCTTTTCTAAGGCCCATCCTCCTAATCTCACCTAACTTGGCAAGGTTAAGAGCATAGCCCATAGTAACAAGCATAGCACTGAAATACGTGTCCAAGTGTGGGGCAAGTGTATCATTTTCAGGTAGTTTAAAGTGTAACACCCCCAAATCCGAGGTCGGGGATCCGGGTTGTCACGAGTTCCATTTCCCTTAATAACACCTAATTCTTAATAAACAATCATCTACTGCGTACTGTGACCCCACAATATACACACCCCACAAGTTATAGTCTCAGAGATGAATATCCAAAAATAACACAAGTCATTTTATTCCACAATTATAAACCATTACACCTTAAAAGGGTTTCTGAATAAATTTACATATTCTTTGCCATTATTACAATTCATAAATATACATAAGTCTGGCACAACAAAAGTTAAAAGCCTAGCCTACTGGTAGTTCCTACCTCAGCTACAACGGCATCAACGCCTACAGGAAACTGCAGAACGTTTCCTATCCACTCACAAATTGGGAGCTTGGTCCTGTTCATCATGTTTATCTGTTATTGTGTGATGAAAGAAGAAAGCAAGGGTCAGCAACAAGCCCACCGAAATAATATGTATAATAATTAACAATATATGAGCATTCTCATAGTACTCATGAAAGTCTTGGTCAAGAAGAAATGAACCAAGTTGATATCTTAACGCGATAAGTCACAAAATATTTAGTATATATATATACATATATACTACTCAAAATCTTTGAAATCCTCTGACATGTATAATGTACACAGAGTTCCAGTTTATAACTGTATAAAAATATTGTTGTAAGGTGATCTCATATATCTAACCTTGTCTCAACATTTTTGTGAAAATCTTTGTCATGCATAAGATAATCATTAACCAGATATAAGTTGAAAAGATGAAGTTACAAGATACTCCAATATACTTATATCTTTTCCGAATACTACTTGAACTACCACCGTTCAAGTTATAATTAATTTCAAAAGTTCATCACATAGATGAGAATACAAGATAAGACTTGAATAGATTCAATCTTTGAAATATTATTGAATGAAATGAAGTTACGAGATACTTCATTAAGTCCCGATATATATATATATATCCATATATATATCTCTCATAAATATCCTGAAAACCTCTGTCATGTAAAGTATGAACAGAGTTGCAATATCCAATGAATTTTGGAAAGAAAAGAATTTTGGCATAAACCCGATATCTTGCTGATCAGGCAAAGATACCAATAAGTAACCTTTTCTACTCTAGATGGATGAATTCCTCGCCGGTCATCACCCAGGCCGCATTAGGACCTCGCGTTAGACCGTTACCCGGCTACTCACGCGTGGATGGACTGTCACCCAGCCTCTTACACCTTCATAGACCGTACCCCGGCCTGTCGCTTATGCCGACTCAATTAGATGGACTTACTTCCCGAACATTGGGCAAGTAATCAAATTGTTTTCTCAAAACAGCAACCTCATTGCGAATATAAAATACACCACAGAGCCGGATCCCTAAGATTTTTGAGCGAATATTCAAGTCTCCTTCGAAAGGAAGATCTTAAATCTTGAAACGAGTTTTTGGGATCCGCTCTAACTTTTAAAATCATTTTGAAGACTCGAAAACATTTTTAAGAATGTTTGGAGTAATGCTGATTTAATGAAATAAATCAGTCCCGATATATTAGAAAATATCTGAATATTATTATTTAAATAATATTCCCATAAGGATAATCCTTATAAAAATAATTGAAGTAAAAGTTTTAAAACTTATACTTGAAATGAATAATAAATAACCAAAGATATACTTATACGAAAGTACGATCTTTATTTGAATAATCGAAAATAAGTTTGATTATCGAAACATTATTCTTTAATAAAATAAAGAATATAATTTAATAGATAAGCGGAGTCATAAGTCCTCAAATGAATATTCAAAATAATATTCATTAAATAAAATAAACGGAGTCTTAAGTCCTCGAATGAATATTCAAAATAATATTCATTAAATAAAGTAAGCGGAGTCATAAGTCCTCGAATGAATATTCACAATAATATTCATTAAATAAAATAAAGTTATCGAATAATCCTTATTCGATTAATAGTTTTGAAAACTATATCAATATATATATATATTATACTCGGGAACATCGACTCCCGGTTTAGAAAAATGTTCACCTTTGGGTCCCCTATACTAAGGGTATACGCAACTACTGTTTATCTCTAGCATAGGTATTATGCAACTTATAAGCAATTGAATCAACAATTAGATATCAAGATTACGAAACAGACATGCATATATACCATATCACATGCTCTAATATATCGCAAGATTTGCTAATAACAATCATGCACTTATCACAAGATAATGCATATACATATATTTCCATCACAACAACAGTATAACGGGTAGAAAACTTGCCTGAGTGCTCCGGGGTAGACTTAAGCTTAGAGTGGGTCTGGTAACCTATGAACAACAACATAAGCTGGAACTAATCCCCTGTCACTTAAGAAACTAGACTTTAACCAATTAGACCCCTAACGTTCGCTTTTGCGCTTAACGATTCACTTAAGTCGTTCGAGTACTCTCGGCTCCACCATTTTTAATAAATTAACCATTAAGAGTTTTAAGGCGATTCTTTCGCGAGTACCTTACAACTGCCTAATCCACTTAATATAATTGTTTCATACCCCAATTAGTCATTTAAACTCCTTAACCAAGGTTTCAAAGTAAGGCGGGGGGTAATGGTTCGTTCGCAAAACGCCGTTACTTAAAACGATCGTTTCTCCTAAACTGTACATCGGATTCAAGCGAACCACATATCAAAACGAAGCTCGTAACATGAACTATCTAAAAATGGCAAAGGTTAGAATCTTTCAGTGAGTTCACGGGTCCTAAAGTTAAGAACAGAACAGTTAAGGAAAATCGGGCATTATGACGTTTATGTTTACGCGATTTCCAATTTTTAAACCACTCCAAACAACCACCATTCAACTCACAACCAACAATACAACCAATCCTCATCCAAACCTTACTACATCTGTCCCCAAACCTTAAGATTTTCCAATTTATACAACCCCACACATAAACTACTAGCTATACTTAAGTTTCATTAACTATAAACAAGATTTCAACATCCAAATCACTACAAATCCAATCTAAACTCTAAACACACAAGCATCATGCTTCTCATTTACTATAACCATCAAAACCATCATAATACTCAAAGTAAATTTATGGTTTGGAGGTGTTATACCTTCCTTGGAGTGATTAGAGTATCTAGGAAGTCTTAGGGAGCCTCCTACAAGCTTGATCTTTCCAAAGAAATCAAGAACACAAAGTTAGGTTTTGAAGTTTCTAAAAGTCAGATTGAACGAACTGTCAAAACGAGGGTCTTACCATGCTTATTTGGACGAGAGTTGTGAACAAGAGTTGTAGGCCATCTCAATACCTTTCCAAAGAGCTATGCAACATACTATTTGAGTGAGTATTGAAGGAGATAAGGTAGTTTGAAGTTGCTGCTCTGGTTTTGGCCGAGAGCTTTTTGAAGGAAATGAAAGTCAACTTGTATTTTGTGTTTTTGATTTGTTTTGGCTTGGTTGCTTTGTTTTGTTTTGTTAATTATCCTTTTACCATGGTAAAAAATGAATGGCTTAAAATCAACCAACCAATCCCTAAATTAGTCATGCTTATGTCACCATGCCTATGTCATCCATTTGCCACATGTCTCTTCCTTGTGGTTTGATGATGTCACAATCCTTGGCTTCTTGTACAAGCTTGTCTCTTGGTCGCTTATTTGTTTTACGGTTCGCTTAACTTTCGTTCTCGTTCGTCGTTTGAGGGATCATATCTGGGATCTCATTACTTGGGTTCCCCTAAACTTTTCTCAATATTTTGTATTCCTTTTATGATCCTCTCTTATAATCCTTGAATTTAAATCCTTTTAATCATGTTACCTTATACTCAATTCTTTCGGTATCTGGTGGATTTTTGGGAAAAATCAAAGTGTTCGAATTTGGATTCTGACGATCTTTACATACACTTATTTACTTTATGGAGTACTAATACGATCTTAGAATTTTCATAACAGTACTCCTATATAGCGTGTTCTGATAATTTTCCTTAATCATCATCATCAGCAAAAGTTACTATTCATCCGTGTTTCAAAAATTTCCAAAAATTGGGGTTATTACAGTCTCCCCTCCTTAAAAGGATTCCGTCCCGGAATCAGATAGAAAATGAATAGGGATGTTCTCTTAGCATTGCACTTTATAAGTCTCAAGTAAATTTTTCCACATTGTGGTTCTACCACCAAATTCTTCCTAGTTTGATAACCCTTCTCCTAAGCACTTGTTCCTTTTCGATCTATAACCCTTTCTGGTTGCTCCATATAGGTTACGTCTGGTTGCATGCCTATGCGCTCATATGCCCCTATTTATCTGGCTTCCGAATTATACTTCCTTAACATTGATACGTGGAACACGTTATGAACTTGCTACATGTTCGGGGGTAGGGATAGCTCATATGCTAACTTCCCAGTACGTGTTAATACCTCAAAGGGTCCAACAATTTGTAGACTTAGCTTTCCTTTCTTTTGGAACCTCATCCATCCTTTCCCAGGGAATACTTGTAACAACACTAGTCCCCTACTTCCTATTCTTTGTCCTTTCGTGTCAAATCAGCATACCTCTTTTATCCATCCTGGGGTTGTTGTCATCTATCTTCTGATTAGATCCACTATGTCTTTGGTCCATTGGACCACTTCGGGTCCGAGTATCTTGCGCTCTATAACTTCATCCTAACATAAGGGAGATCGACATTGTCTTCCCTCAAGGATCTCATAAGGCAATACCTCGATACTGACATACGATCGATTATCGTAAGAAAACTCAATATGTGTTAAGTGATCATTCCAAATTTCTTTCACGTCTACTGTACAGACTCTCATTATCTAATCTAGATCTATAGCTTTTGCTTCTCAATACCCACTCTTTTCAAGTTCGTAATCGTTACTACCTTTTGTACCAAATTTTATACTGATTACACTTTTGCTTGTTAGCGTTTTATAACCTTTTAATAATCGCGTCAACCTTAGTATCACGAACGCGTTAGAATCGGAATACCACCATACTTGGTACCACTTCATCTCTAGCTGCCTCCATCTTTGAAAGCTTGGTCCTTCATATAGAAGTAAAAGAATTTATTGAGAGATCACTATGATCATGAATACTTGTTATATTGCATAGTTAGTACATAAGGTGGCCAGCCTTTAGTACTTGACAAGCAATTAAACAATAGATGGTATCCTACTAGGCTTCTATCACACAGATAGATAGTCATTCGGCAATACCTCCCCTTCTGGAAGGGTTGTTCTTCTCAGCTTATATGAAATGAAAAGGAGAGAAAAGAACGAATTGAAGAGAATTGTATATATATAAAATATACTGCCACAAAATATCTGGCTTGGAATCTACCTCTGAACTATAGAGGTTTGTCATAGGAGAACAAAACATATATGTATATATATCAACATCAAGTATTATAGCATCGTATTTCACGTGTCTGAATATTTACTATTCCGTCCATCATTCTATGGACCCATGCTCTTGCTCGAGCTTATAAACAATCACCGTTAAAACTCCCTCGACAGAAAAAATTGAATCTGGGATTTCATTCTAGACCTCCTCGTTACTAGAATTTTATGCTTGCACCGCACCCTTCCTCGTATAGTAATACGACTCTCTATTGCTAAGAAGAAATAAATATTCAATAGGTAGATAATCGACTTAATTAGTCTATCAATGATAACTTATACATCACCACGACCCGATTAGTGGTACTTAATCTCAACATCCATTACCATACAACTCTCGCGGTTGTAATCGGCTCATTATTCAAAGAATCGTTGATGCATTACTATAGTCCACCACGGACCTACGGTAGTCATTCGTTTTCCTTGGAATCTTAATAGCTAACCATACGGAGTCTATACCTGTCGTATCGAATTCTTCTAAGGAGGTAACATGATCACTGCTCATGATTCATGAAGAACACTCCTGAACTTGACGCACATATGACATGAAGCATATAAAATTTCAGAAGATTTTCAATGAAAGCAACGATAGCAGGTTAATACCATTATTAACCATATGTCTTTATTAGTAGACATGAAGCTCAAAGGTTCATTTAGTCCTCTCGTAACATGGTCCTGGCTTATCTCAAGATAGGACCTTCTAAAATAGATAGCCCGCTCACAGTGCTAACATGAATTAAATCTATACCAAACTACTATTACGGTTGAGTATTGTACAATCATCAGAAGAAATGTCAATCTTTCAAACCATAATACAACCTTCACGGCTTTAACCATCGTCACTGTATTCCTATGGCACATGTGCTTATAATTGTCCTCTTAGACTTAAAGTGTCGGCCACCTCTTTGACCTTTCGTGATAATAAAATTTCCTTACAATCAATGTCATTTTTTTTAACCACCTCCAAATAAATTTTCTATTTCATTTCAATCACTGCTTATGTGAAAATGCTTTTCTTAAGTCCTGGTGAGAAGAAAAAAAATCACCATTTTTTTCCATAAGTCATTGCCTTAGTCTTTAGATGTGAACATTGCCACGACTGACTCTCGATCATACTTAGGACGTCTCTTATCTTGGGTCCTTCTTGTTTTCACCAATCACGTGCCCCACCTGGCATTATTATAATTACGTCACATTTCCTTTATCAAAATTTTTATTCTTGAGAACTTTGAATATTACCTTTTTCCTTGTAAAACCTCTAAGGTTATCCTTGAATCATTCCTCCTGTATTCCCTAGATACAGGGCATATCAAAATACCATTTACTAATACTAGAACCATTGTCTATGTACTTTTGAAAAATTTCTCTACTGATCTTTAAAGGTTGTTGTTACCTTAGTCCTTCATTCCATACTATCAAAACTCATAATGTCCCTATTAAGGGTGAAATGCCACCCTTTATGCATTGCCCTAAAGTTCATCTCAAGTTATCGAAGTTATATCCTTAATTCCACCTTTAAAAAGGTACTTACATCCTTCCATAGATAAATCAAGTCGTATATCACTGATAAGGGTATCTTATTCAATCATTTCCACCTCAATATTTTATACCAAATTTCATAATAGTATCCTTATCCAAATTGAGGTCAATCCATATGGCCTCCAAAGATAACAATGGTTATCCGCTTTTCTTTCCTGATTTGGTAATGATCACATGGATGTTCTGGAAAATATTGGTCCTGTTCAACGTGAACTTCTTCTTAATCCTTATTTACTTTTGTTGTTTATCTCAACAGTCATCTCAATGTTGGGATATCTTTTGTACTTGGTGTCTCCCTTTCTGGGTATCATGCCTCTGGTCTTACACTTCACATTCTTGAAGGTCACTTCCTTCATCCAATTTTCCTAATTTCTTACTTTCTTCTCTCCTCAGTCTATCCGCGTCTCATTGTTTATCCTTCGAACTATCTCAAGGTCTCCTCGAATTCTCCCAACTTAAAGGATATAAAATATATGTAACTTTCATGCCTTCATCCATCAACTTTAACTCATGGTGAATCACTCTCATCCTGATGATTACATACTTTTCTATTTCTATTGCTACGAGTCTTTAGGGTTTCCTCGTATCTGACTCCCTTATCATTCCTCCAACTCTATTGCCTTTATATTCCTTTCTACTTCAGTTTCTTTTATTTATCTACCTCTCTCTTGCAATCATTTCACGAAGCCACTAATCATTGGCTTCAAACATCACGTCGTTCTGGGATTCTAGTCTTCAGAACAAATCTTGACAACTTTTACAATCTTAGATTCATAATTCATCATACTTGTCCGCCTTTGTTCTGGCTCTAAAGCTTTTATACTATCTCTATAACCTTGGGAAGTACTTTCCCGAAAACAATTGACTAAACTTTAATCGTTTTATTATAACCTCTGGCTCCGTGCCTTTCTTGGTCTTTCACCAGCGGGTGGCCTCTTTCTTAGGAGGGTAAGTGACAAAAACAGTCTTTTGTGATTCGTCAATCATTTAGAATCTCAAATGATTCCTATATTTCCTTTAGCCAGGCTCTTGCCTCGACTGGGTCAGCTTGTTCCTTAGAACTCTGAGAGCTTAGCGACTTAAAGGTCCTGAAAGAATTTCTCACCGCATTGTTTCCTCAGGGTAGTGGTTAGGGATAATAGTCTAAGTTCTGTCTAGAAAGGTCCATAAATTGTCGTATAGGAGTACCGTCTCGGGTCTCCTTTCCTTACTCGACTTCTGTTTTCTCAGTATGAAATGTTTCATCCTTCTCCCATAATCAGGGTTATCTTATACGTTAAAATCCTTGTTTTTCATTTCATTATCTTATGGTTCCTTCTATCTTGATGGCGACCTCCCTGACTATCACATTCAGGGTTTGCCCTAAATCTTATTCCTCGAACTATGACTTTTATCTAAGATCCCGTCCTTAAGCTCTTGAACGTTTGGAACCAAAATTCTGTAGGAATACCTCATTATTCCCTTATCATCTTTCTCGGTATTAATCTCTACTCTATTTGTTGGCTCTCTTCCTTCATTCATCACTTTTTCTTGGCACAATATGATCTTTTCCAATAATTCGGGTTGTATTGCAATCTCAAACAGCTTTTCGGTACCAGCTCCGGTTACCTTCACTTCTATTTCCATTTTGTCAAAATCTCTTATCAACTCTCCCAAAGACATTTTCATCTTGAGTCTCTCCTTTATACTAAGGGCATTTAGCCACCATTTTGGCTTTCCCTGGATGATAAAGAATCTCATAATCATAATCCTTGATTAGCTCTAACCACCTCTTCTGGCGCATGTTGAGCTCTTTCTGCGTGAAAATGCACTAGAGCACTTATGGCTTATGTAAATCTCGCACTTCTCTCCATACAAGTAGTGCCTCCAATCTTTAGGGAAAAACTATTGCCACGAGCCCAAGCTCATGGGTGGGGACATCGAATTTTATATTCCCTTAATTATCTTGATGCATACCCGATTATCTTGTTGTGCTGTATAAGAAGCACCCTAATTCCTTATGCGACGCGTCACTACACATCACAAAATCTCCTTTTCCATCCGGAAATGCCATCATAGGGGTCGTCACCAATCTTTGCTTCAGTTCTTGAAAGTTGTTCTCGTATTTCTCTGGCCATTCGAACTTTTCAGTCTTACGAGTAAGCGCGTTAAAGGGGCTACTATCTTTACAAACTTGAACGAACCTCCGGTAGTGACCGGCCAATCCTACCTCTGGTAGTCGCCCTAACCATGGTTATCAATTCCTCAGTGGTCCTTTATTCATTCTTTTCAGGATCGCCTACGGGATCCTCCTCAGCAACAATCCCTTCTAGGACAACATCCTCAACCGCTACATCCTCAATATGAACATCATCCGGTCCTGCGTTAGGACGCTCTATCGGATCCACAATCTGATCTCCAATAAGTAATAAAACATCATCACGTTGTTGCTCCTCAACCTCAGGGTTCGGAGTCCCGCTACCATATACGATAACGAACTACGCTTCTATCACGATATTTATAAGGGTTCCCATAAGGGTTTTAACTGTTAGTACTACGTTAGATAGTCTGACTATGAACTTGGCAAGAGTTCTTATTATCTTAGTGAACTTATTATTTTAACGTCACATCATCTCTGAGGTTTTTAACGCTTAGCTCTGATACCAATTCTGTAACACCCCCAAATCCGGGGTCGGGGATCGGGGTTGTCACGAGTTCCATTTCCCTTAATAACACCTAATTCTTAATAAACAATCATCTACTGCGTACTGTGACCCCACAATATACACACACCACAAGTTATAGTCTCAGAGATAAATATCCAAAAATAACACAAGTCATTTTATTCCACAATTATAAACCATTACACCTTAAAAGGGTTTCTGAATAAATTTACATATTCTTTGCCATTATTACAATTCATAAATATACATAAGTCTGGCACAACAAAAGTTAAAAGCCTAGCCTACTGGTAGTTCCTACCTCAGCTACAACGGCATCAACGCCTACAGGAAACTGCGGAACGTTTCCTATCCGCTCACAAATTGGGAGCTTGGTCATGTTCATCATGTCTATCTGTTATTGTGTGATGAAAGAAGAAAGCAAGGGTGAGCAACAAGCCCACCGAAATAATATGTATAATAATTAACAATATATGAGCATTCTCATAGTACTCATGAAAGTCTTGGTCAAGAAGAAATGAACCAAGTTGATATCTTAACGCGACAAGTCACAAAATATTTAGTATATATATACATATATACTACTCAAAATCTTTGAAATCCTCTGACATGTATAATGTACACAGAGTTCCAGTTTATAACTGTATAAAAATATTGTTGCAAGGTGATCTCATATATCTAACCTTGTCTCAACGTTTTTGTGAAAATATTTGTCATGCATAAGATAATCATTAACCAGATATAAGTTGAAAAGATAAAGTTACAAGATACTCCAATATACTTATATCTTTTCTGAATACTACTTGAACTACCACCGTTCAAGTTATAATTAATTTCAAAAGTTCATCACATAGATGAGAATACAAGATAAGACTTGAATAGATTCAATCTTTGAAATATTATTGAATGAAATGAAGTTATGAGATACTTCATTAAGTCCCGATATATATATATATATATCCATATATATATCTCATATATTTCCTGAAAACCTCTGTCATGTAAAGTATGAACAGAGTTGCAATATCCAATGATTTTTGGAAAGAAAAGAATTTTGGCATAAACCAGATATCTTGCTGATCAGGCAAAGATACCAATAAGTAACCTTTTCTACTGTAGATGGATGAATTCCTCGCCGGTCATCACCCAGGCCACATTAGGACCTCGCGCTAGACCGTTACCCGGCCACTCACGCGTGGATGGACTGTCACCCCGGCCTGTCGCTTATGCCGACTCAATTAGATGGACTTACTTCCCGAACATTGGGCAAGTAATCAAATTGTTTTCTCAAAACAGCAACCTCGTTGCGAATATAAAATATACCACAGAGCCGGATCCTTAAGATTTTTGAGCGAATATTCAAGTCTCCTTCGAAAGGAATATCTTAAATCTGGAAACAAGATTTTGGGATCCGCTCTAACTTTTAAAATCATTTTGAAGACTCGAAAACATTTGTAAGAATGTTTGGAGTAATGCTGATTTAATGAAATAAATCAGTCTCGATATATTAGAAAATATCTGAATATTATTTAAATAATATTCCCATAAGGATAATCCTTATAAAAATAATTGAAGTAAAAGTTTTAAAACTTATACTTGAAATGAATAATAAATAACCAAAGATATACTTATACGAAAGTACGATCTTTATTTGAATAATCGAAAATAAGTTTGATTATCGAAACATTATTCTTTAATAAAATAAAGAATATTATTTAATAAATAAGCGGAGTCATAAGTCCTCAAATGAATATTCAAAATAATATTCATTAAATAAAATAAACGGAGTCTTAAGTCCTCGAATGAATATTCAAAATAATATTCATTAAATAAAGTAAGCAGAGTCATAAGTCCTCGAATGAATGTTCACAATAATAATCATTAAATAAAATAAAGTTATCGAATAAACCTTATTCGATTAATAGTTTTGAAAACTATATCAATATATATATATTATACTCGGGAACATCGACTCCCGGT
Source organism: Apium graveolens (assembly GCF_009905375.1). Taxonomy (NCBI): domain Eukaryota; kingdom Viridiplantae; phylum Streptophyta; class Magnoliopsida; order Apiales; family Apiaceae; genus Apium; species Apium graveolens. Next base: position 76,698,741 of record NC_133650.1, on the reverse strand, counting down.
TTAGAAAAATGTTCATCTTTGGGTCCCCTATACTAAGGGTATACGCAACTACTGTTTATCTCTAGCATATGTATTATGCAACTTATAAGCAATTGAATCAACAATTAGATATCAAGATTACGAAACAGACATGCATATATACCATATCATATGCTCCAATATATCACAAGATTTGCTAATAACAATCATGCACTTATCACAAGATAATGCATATACATATATTTACATCACAACAACAGTATAACGGGTAGAAAACTTGTCTGAGTGCTCCGGGGTAGACTTAAGCTTAGAGTGGGTCCGGTAACCTATGAACAACAATATAAGCCGGAATTAATCCCCGGTCGCTTAAGAAACTAGACTTTAACCAATTAGACCCCTAAAGTTCGCTTTCGCGCGTAACGATTCACTTAAGTCGCTCGAGTACCCTTGGCTCCACCATTTTTAATAAATTAACCATTAAGAGTTTTAAGGCGATTCTTTCGCGAGTACCTTAAGAACTGCCTAATCCACTTAACATAATTGTTTCATACCCCAATTAGTCATTTAAAGTCCTTAACCAAGGTTTCAAAGTAAGGCGAGGGGTAATGGTTCGTTCGCGAAACGCCGTTACTTAAAACGGTCGTTTCTCCTAAACTGTACATCCGATTCAAGCGAACCACATATCAAAACGAAGCTCGTAACATGAGATATCTAAACATGGCAAAGGTTAGAATCTTTCAGTGAGTTCACGAGTCCTAAAGTTAAGAACAGAACAGTTAAGGAAAATTGGGCATTATGACGTTTATGTTTACGCGATTTCCAATTTTTAAACCACTCCAAACAACCACCATTCAACTCACAACCAACAATACAACCAACCCTCATCCAAACCTTACTACATCAGTCCCCAAACCTCAAGATTTTCCAATTTATACAACCCCACACATGAACTACTAGCTATACTTCAGTTTCATTAACTATAAACAAGATTTCAACATCCAAATCACTAAAAATCCAATCCAAACTCTAAACACACAAGCATCATGCTTCTAATTTACTATAACCATCAAAAACATCATAATACTTAAAGTAAAGTTAGGGTTTGGAGGTGTTATACCTTCCTTGGAGTGATTAGAGTATCTAGGAAGTCTTAGGGAGCCTCCTACAAGCTTGATCTTTCCAAAGAAATCAAGAACACAAAGTTAGGTTTTGAAGTTTCTAAAAGTCAGATTGAAAGAACTGTCAAAACGAGGGTCTTACCATGCTTATTTGGACGATACTTGTAAACAAGAGTTGTAGACCATCTCAATACATTTCCAAAGAGCTATAGAACATACTATTTGAGTGAGTATTGAAGGAGATATGGTAGTTTGAAGTTGCTGCTCTGGTTTTGGCCGAGAGCTTTTTGAAGGAAATGAAAGTCAACTTGTATTTTGTGTTTTTGATTTGGTTTGGCTTGGTTGCTTTGTTTTGTTTTGTTAATTATCCTTTTACCATGGTAAAAAATGAATGGCTTAAAATCAACCAACCAATCCCTAAATTAGTCATGCTTATGTCACCATGCCTATGTCATCCATTTGCCACATGTCTCTTCCTTGTGGTTTGATGATGTCACAATCCTTGGCTTCTTGTACAAGCTTGTCTCTTGGTCGCTTATTTGTTTTACGGTTCGCTTAACTTTCGTTCTCGTTCGTCGTTTGAGGGATCATATCCGGGATCTTATTACTTGGGTTCCCCTAAACCTTTCTCAATATTTTGTATTCCTTTTATGATTCTCTCTTATAATCCTTGAATTTAAATCATTTTAATCATGTTACCTTATACTCAATTATTTCGGTATCTGGTGGATTTTCGGGAAAAATCAAAGTGTTCGAATTTGGATTCTGATGATCTTTATATACACTTATTTACTTTATGGAGTACTAATACGATCTTAGAATTTCCATAACAACTATTCCTATATAGCGTGTTCTGATAATTTTCCTTAATCAGCATCATCAGCAAAAGTTATTATTCATCCGTGTTTCAAAAATTTCCAAAAATTGGGGTTATTACATAAAGCATGATTGAATTGCATCACAGTTAATGCTATACTCATTACCTTTGAGAGTGAAAGAAATAGTTTTGTCTTTGGAGTTGTACACTGCTGTAGTCCATATCTCCTCCATAACCTCACCGTTGATACCGGTGATGCCAATATTGCATAGCTCAATTTGCAGCCTTGAAAGAAGTCCATCATTTTGTGATATGCCTCAAAAGCAGCAATACCCATGTTCACCAGTGCTACAAAGTTGTTCTTTTCATACACGAATCCAGATTGATACATTATATTGACTACATGTTCCATTGTTGTGAATTAAAGCAGTTACAGAAAAGAGGGGTTTTGGTTTGGAGACGAAGAGTGAGTAGAAATTGCTTTGAGAAATATAGAAGTAAAATAGAAAATGAAATGGGGCTTATATACTTTCTCAGAAATAAACAAGTAAAAATTAAAAAGTATAATAAAGTACCCAATAAAATTTGCCTAAAACAGTCGTTTAGAAATAAAATAAACTGTAGAAATTCTAGAGGCTATCCATCGAAATATACTTACAGACTATAAGTAAATTCGACGGATAAGAAATAGAATTAATGACTATGATTAAAGCAATTCGACGGATGAAGATTAAACATATATTCATTGAGATAAAAAGTACCCAGAATAATATTTGATTTTTCAACAGATAATTAAATTCAATGGATATTCATTTTCGACAGATAATGAACATCCGTCGAGATGTAAATTTTGACTTAGCCAAAACTTCATCTTTATGGAAAAAATCAAATTTGATTCTGGCTGCATTTCAAATTGCTTAGACATCAAAATAATTTAGGAATAATTAAGCATACCCAACTCACTTACCAACCTAGTAAAGGTGGACTCATCAAGTGGCTTCGTAAAGATGTCTGCAAGTTGCTTCTCACTTGGAACAAAATGAAATTCCACAGTACCATTCATGGCATGTTCTCTAATGAAGTGGTACTTGATATCAATGTGCTTTGTTCTTGAATGCTGGACAGGATTTTCAGTTATGGCAATGGCACTTTTGTTGTCACAAAAGATTGGGATATTTTCTACATGTAGACCATAGTTCAACAGTTGATTCTTCATTCATAAAATATGTGCACAATAGCTACCATCAGTAATATATTCAGCCTCAGCTATAGAAGTAGAGACTGAATTTTATTTCTTACTGAACCAGGACACTAGCTTGTTTCCTAGAAATTGACAGGTTCCTGTTATACTTTTTCTCTCAGTTTAAAACCTGCATAATCTACATTTGAATAACCAATTAGATCAAAACCAGGATCTCTAGGATACCAAATGCCAAGTTTTGGTGTTCCTTTGAGATATCTGAAAATTCTCTTAGTAGCTATTAAATGAGATTCTTTAGGATCAACTTGAAATCTAGCACAAAGACATATAGCAAACATTATATCAGGCCTACTAGTTGTTAAGTATAAAAGTGAGCCAACCATGCCACTATAGCTTATAATGTCCACATACTTTTCAGAAGTGTTCAATTCAAGTTTAGTGGCAGTGGCCATGGGAGTTTTTGCAGATGTGCATCCATTAAGTCAAACTTGCAGATGTGCAATCCATTAAGTCAAACTTCTTTAAAAGATCATAATTATATTTAGTTTGACTAATGAATATTCCATCACTAACTTGCTTAACTTATAAACCAAGAAAGTAAGTTAGTTATCCCATCATGCTCATTTCATAGTTACATTACATTAATTTGGCAAACTTTTTACAAAGTTTCTCATATGTAGAGCCAAATATAATATCATCTACATAAATATAAACAAGTATATTAGAGCCATTAACATTTCTAAAGAAAAGAGTTTTATCAACAGTACCTCTTGTGAAGTGGTTTTCTAAAAGGAACTTTGACAAAGTATCATACCAGGCTCTAGGTGCTTGCTTCAAACCATAAAGTGCTTTCAAAAGATAGTAGACATAATCTGGAAAGTTGGGGTCTTCAAAACCAGGAGCCTGACTGACATAGACTTCCTCCTCCAAATCTCCATTCAGAATTGCACTTTTGACATCCATTTGATAGACCTTGAAATTGGCATGAGCTGCATACCCTAGAAAAATTATGATGGCTTCAATTCTTGCAACAGGAGCAAATGTTTCATCAAAATCTATTCCTTTTTGTTGATAATAGCCCTTACCAACCAATCTAGCTTTGCTCCTGACTACTATGCCATTTTCATCCATCTTGTTTCTGAATATCCATTTAGTGTCAATAGGATTTTTGCCTTTAGGTTTGGGCACCAGCTTCCATACCTTATTCCTTTCAAATTGGTTTAGCTCTTCCTGCATAGCTAAAACCTAATCAGGACCAACAAAGCTTCTTCTACCTTTTTAGGCTCTTTCTGAGATAGAAAGCTGCTGTATATAGACATTCTTATTAAGTTGATTTCCTAGTCTGCACTCTTGAAGTTGCATCACCAATAATTTGCTCAAATGGGTGATCTCTAGTCTATTTTCTTTATTGTGGTAGATTAGCTCTAGATGAAGAGGCCTCATGGTTGTCTTGATGTGTGACTGAGTTTTGATTAGTAGAAACTCCCCTTGAGTTTGTGGATCTTTGACTTGAAGTTAGGGTTCTTTCTGTGTGTGATCTGTATTGACTTTCAACTCCTATTGATTGCTCAACGGATGTTGATCTTTGCCTTTTGACGAATGGTGCAATTTGTCTCTCAACGGATGATGCACAATGTCACTCGACGGATGTTGAATTATGTGCTTCATTTGTTGCTGACTTTTCTGCATTATCCATAGAAATTATTTCTTGATCACTTTCATCTTCACTTTTATCATAGTTCATCTCAACATTGTCAAATTTGAGGCTTTCATGGAAACCTTCATCTTGCAGTCCTTCAATCTTCTTATCATCAAACACAACATGTACAGATTCCATAATATTATTGGTTCTTATATCGTAAACTCTGTATGCTTTTCCAAATGCATACCCAACAAAAATACCTTCATCTGCTTTGGCATCAAACTTTCCATGTTGCTCAGTTTGATTCCTTAGAATATAGCATTGCATCCAAAGACATGAAGAAAGTTTAGTGTTGGATTTCTATTCTTGAATAATTGATAGGGAGTCATATATTTTGCTTGATTAACCAAAGAAATATTATGTGTAGCATGCAGTATTTACAGCTTCTTCCCAAAAGTAAGTTGGTAACTTTGATTCTTCTTAAATTGTTCTTGCAGTTTCAATAAGAGATCTGTTCTTCCTTTCCACCACTTCATTTTGTTGTGGAGTCCTTGCTGCTGAAAATTCATGCATGATGTCATTTTTTTCACAAAACAACCTCATAATAGAATTCCTGAACTCTGTTTCATTATCACTCCTGATTCTTCTAACTTTGAGATCAGGATGATTGTTGACTTGTCTTATATGATTGATAATGATTTCACCAGCTTCATCTTTAGATTTGAGAAAATATGTCCAAGTGAACTTTGAGAAATCATCAACAATCACTAGACATATCTTTTCTTTGAGATTGACAACACATTGACTGGTCCAAACAAATCCATATGCAGAAGTTATAGAGGTTCTTCAATTATAAATTCAAGCTTCTTCTTGAATGATGCCTTGATCTACTTACCCTTTTGATAGACAACACATAATCCATCCTTTGAGAACCCAACTTGAGGAATGTCTCTAACAAGATCTTTCCTGACTAGTTCATTCATAGTCTAGACGTTCATATGGGACAGTTTTTTGTGCCATAGCCAACCATCATCTTGACTTGATTTGCTGAAAGACAAGTAATAGTATTTGCACTTGATGAGTTGAAGTCATCTAGATATATATTTCCTTTTTTCACTCCAGTGAGAACCACTTTGTTGTTATATTTGTCTGTAACAACAGAGGCTTCTGAATTGAATGTTACTAAGTTGCCCTTATCATATAGCTGGATGACACTTAAAAGATTATATTTGAGTCCATCCACTAGAGCAATTTCTTCAATATGATGACATTGTGTTTATAAATCAAGCCTTATCCCACTGTATACCCTTTGTTGTCATCTCCAAAAGTAATACTTAGGCCACCTCTCTCCTTGAACTCAGTGAGCAGGGTAGAATATACAGTCATGTGCCTTGAGTAACCACTATCCAAATACTAAAGATTCTTTATGTTTCCCTGCATACATCAAAACCAAATCAAGTTGATTTTGGTACCCAAGTTTCCTTGGGTCCTTCCTTGTTAGCCTTCTTTTTAGGTTTCTTAGGCTTGTCCTCATTTGACTCAGGTGATTGAGATTCAACCTTGGTCAATAGAGTAGGGCTTCGAAAACCATTCATAATTGTAGAATTATCATGCACAGGTTGATTAACATGAAATGGCATATTATGTGCAAACATGTTATTCCAGTATGGCATGCTAAATGTTATTTGAGGCATACTAAATGCAGCATAGTAAGGATTTTGTGCAAATAGCATATTAGCAAATTATGCATTCAGATTTTGTAAAGGCAAAACATACATGACATTTAAAGGCAATATAGACATGTTGGGAAATGAGGGAGGTGCAGACATGGATGTAGGCATAACAGACTTGCGATTAACAGATAAGTGATTAATACTACCACACTTAACAAAGATTTTTCTAGGAGCATATTTGTTAGGTTTGTTGTTGTTATGTTTGTTAATACCCACTTTTCCATTTGTATTATTTTTACTTTTTTGAGTCTGTTTTAACCTCAATTTTCTCCGATCTGTCATTCAATTGCTTAATTGACAGATATCCTACATTAGCTCTCTTGTTTTCCTTGACTTGACTTGTTTCTCCTGTAATAAAGTTCTTGGAAACTGATCCATATTTTTCATTTAATTTAGCTAGCTTGACTTTGCTAACTGGCTTTCTTTCACTCGATAAATGTGGTTCTTTGTCTTTCGATAGATAAATCTTTTTATCTTTCGACGGATAACTTTTATTATCCGTTGAATCCACATCTGTTGAAAGTCCTTCTACCAAACTAGGATCCAGTTTCTCTTTACTCTTTTTCCAGGCTTCCTCACAGAAAGATTCTATACCTTGAACTTTGGTAATTTGAGCATGGACATCTCTAGATGATTTCCAAGCCTTAATTACCTCTTGTTCTCGTTCAAGTTGCTTTCTTAAAATCTCCTCTTTCTTTAAAGATTCAGTCAGTTCTTCCTTAGCAATTCTACACTCTATTTTCAGTTTCTCAAACTCAATAAATAGAGTTTCTAACACAAAATTTCTTTCACTTAAAGACAAATTATTTTCCTTAATTTTTGTGTTTTCCTTAGTGAGAGATTTGAGTGTAATACACAAATGATATAACTCTGTGGACATGTCATTTATAGCATCATTACACTCATCTTTAGAAAGATGTGCTAGGTTAGTGGTGATTACTTGATTGCTTGAAGAACTGACTTATGTTTCATCTGATTTAGCCATCAGGGCTAGGTAGACATAGCTGGTTTCTTCATTTTCATTTATCCCATCAGCAGCCCAGTCATTTTCCTGAGTCAAAAAAGCCCTTTCCTTTTATTTGAGCAGTTCAAAGTACTTCTTTTTGTAATCCACAGGCTCAAACTTCTTTTTCTCAGAATCAAGCTTTCTACATTCACTTGCAAAATGACCACTCAAGCCATATTTGAAACATTTGAATTTGGATTTATCCACCATGTTTCTATTTGGCTTGGCTGCTCCAAAATTCTTTTCAAATTGAGCTTGGAAAACCTTCTTGATAGGAAAGCTAGATGTTCATATATGTCTTCCATTTCATCTTGACTGATATGATCTTCATGCTCAGCCATTAGCCCTTTTCCTTTGCTTTCACAAACCCTGGAGTTTGGTGCAGATTCCACAGCTTCAACCTTCATCTCTTTCGCTCTCTCTTGTTCAACCACCAAAGCTATAGATCCTCCCTTCTTTCTTCCTTTCTCTATATGCTCATCTTGTTCCATTTCAAGCTCATAAGTTTTTAGAATGCCATGCAGTCTCTCCAAAGTAAATTCCTTTTAATCTTGGGAATTTTTAAGAGAGGCAGTCATAGGCTTCCTTTCTTTTAGTAGAGATCTAAGGAATTTTAGGTTTGAATCTTTTGTTTGATAGACTCTTCCATGAAATTTTAGTGCATTTATTAGTTTTTGAAATCTACTAAAGATGTCACTCAGAGATTCACTGTCTTCACAATGAAAGTGCTCATACTGTTGAATTAGAAGTTGCATTTTGTTTTCCCTTACTTATTCAGTTACATCACATATGATTTGAATTGTATCCCATATACCTTAAACAGTCTTGCAGTTGATGACATTGTCAAATATATCTCCATCAAGACCATTGAACAAAATGTTCATAGTCTTCTTGTCTTTATGTACTTGCTCAATTTCTTCATTTGTCCATTCTGCTTGTGGCTTTAAAACAGTTTACTCATCACCTACAACTCCTTCAGTATTTGTAGCAGTTTTCTAGGAGCATGAGGGCCTTTCTCAATGCAATCAACATACCTTTCATCTTGAGAGAGAAGATTCAGGTGCATTTTCACCTTCCAATAGTGATAATTGTCTTTATCCAAGAACGGGATCTTTACTCCAACATCATTCCTGCTCATGTTGTTAGTTGCTTTGATCTTTAAACTCTTAGTATGTCAAGAGTTTGCTCAGATACCAATTGTTATTCCAAAATAATCTAACAAATAGAATTACAGAAGGTGGGTTGAATGTAATTCTTCGTTTCCTTTTAATTTTAAGATCCTCTCACAAATATAAATATATCAGTGTTTGAATATGTAAAATTGCGGAATGAAAATATAGATGTATTCAAATATAAAGTAATTAAACACAAGGATTAAAAACTTTCTGGTGGATTGAACTTACCCACCAAAGATATATATTGATGAGAACTCTGTGATGCAAAGATGCACACAATTTCTTACAAGTATGAAAAACTTAGAACAAAGAAATTCTTAATAGATACAACTTTTTCTATTTCTCAGTTCTTTCTTACTTAATTTTCAACTTGCTACTCTTGGTTTATATATCACCAAGTTACATGATAAAAAGATAAAATAATAGGACAAATGTGTTTTAGTCTAATTATAAGTTGCTCCATTTCTCCATCCAACATCTTTGAATATCTTCAAGTAAGCATGGAAGTGGAAATGCTTCCTTGTTCTTTAAAACCTGTAAATAGGCTACCACATTCCATTTGCATACACTAAACCCATGTGACTGTCAATTCACTATCAACTGCTTTTTGAATTTCATCATCCGTTGAAACTCTGTTGGATCATCCGTTGAGACTTTGTTGGATCATCCGTTCAGAGTTTGGTTGATCATCCATGGAGACTCTAGTTGATCATCCGTTGAAACCTTGTGGAACATCCGTTGAGAGTATCTTCATAGCAGTTAACTCTATTTCACATATGCAAGATTACAAGGCATCTAATATTTACAATTAGCCAACCTATTTTGCATATCAATCTAGTAATCAACATGACTTAGAATATCCTACAACTTCTAGGTCTCTAAGGCTTTACAATATGCAGAAATGAGCTACCAAAACTTATTTAAACATAAGCTACTCTGTTGGTGAGACTGCGTAGCTATATGAACAGTTACATGATAACTCAGCATAAGAACAACACTAGAACATGACAGGTTAATAATACTACGTCTACACAAAAAAATCAGGAAGAAATGAAGACAAGGCAAATACAAAGAATCAAAAGATTAGAAAAAAGATTGAAGTCTATTTACAGGTCACTGAAAGAAGCTCATTAATATGTTCATGCCTCAGTGAAGAATAAAGGTTAAAGACTTACAGGGTTTCAGAAATGATGAAGATTCAGTGTATAAGTGCTACCAGAAGATTTCAGTGTATTGGCATTGATTGAAGATAGACAGTGTATGAAGCATGGAATCTGAAGAATTAAAGAAAAGGTAGAGACAGAGGTTAAAGAAGACAGCTACAGTCTTGAAGTTATACTCACTGACAGGAGTTCATTTATATGTTCAAGCGTCGGTGAAGAACAATGAATGAAGTATTCAAGATTGTAGTAGCAATGAAGATGTTGTCTAAAATACCAAAAAGGATTCCAGTGAAAGTACAATTATTTATTGACAGTCAGTGTTCGAAGTAATAAAGTTGAGGCAAGCTTAATAATGTAATCAAGGCTATAACACGAAGACCAGAATCTGGGTTAGTCGTCTGTGAACCAGGCTAGTTGCACTAGGCGTCAAAAGCTCGTGAAAGGAATCTGGGTATTATTTTTAGAAGAATTGTTAAGTTGAGGAACGTACTTGGATTAAATGTTTATCTGTTAAACTATGAGAAGATGTGCGCAAGGTATACAACTAAACAGCTCAGGGGATTGGCGTAGTTCAAAGTTTAATTGCTAACTTAAATAAATTTATTTAATGGACTTTAATATAATTTATTTAATAAAATTAAAATGATTTATCTTATAAACTTTAAATAAGTTTATTGTATAAATCTAAATTAGTTTATTTATAAAAGTTATATTTAAGTTAATTTTATAAATTAATTTAGTTACAATTTAAACTAAAAGAAAACAAAACAAAAAAAACAAAAACAAAAAAAACAAAAACAAAAAAAAACAAAAAAAAACAAAAGAAAGAAAAAGGAAAAACAAAAAACAAAAACAAAAGAAAGAAAAAGAAAAAAGAAATAAAAAAATGAAAATGAAAAAAAAAGAAAGTAAAAACAAAGGTAACAAACAAACAAACGTTTGTTAAGTTTTGTTTAAGTACAAACATTTGTACTAGTAGTAGCAGTTGGTCGCCAGAGGAGTTTTCCCCCCTCCCCCTCTTGTTGTCGCCATAGAATAACAATACTTCCTCCTGTAGCTCTTGTTGTCGCCACACAGAGTAACACACAAATAAACTAAGGCAAATAAATTACCTTGGTCGCCATATGGAAGCGAAAGCTGGTCGCCACAGAGCACTCATCAATCCTCATCCACATATTTTATTGTACGTTCAGTTTATTTGTGTGGTTAAAATTGATCCACACATTTGAATTGAATAAAAAGACTACACTCAACAGCAGATGTGATTCAAGCTATTGGAATATTTTTATGTTCATCTTCTCTCCCAAGAGTGGTGAAAAATAGCAGCAAAAAAAATACAGAGAAGCTCCGGGCACATTTATATCTGTTTAATTTCTCACCGGAGTAACGTTATAATGCCCGATTTAATTCTTGTATATTCATAGGGCTAATATAATTCTTACCCGGTAATTAAATCCTTAGACAAACCAAAGTTAGATCATTGTATAGGATTTGATTTGTAAATCTTTGTAGAAGCTAGGAACTTTGTTGTTCTTAGGTTGTAACCGGTTAATTTATTTACCGGAGTGTAGCAACACCCTTCATGGATTTATATACGAATATATACTTCCCTGAATATCTTATGTTCCTCGTTTTATATTCCCAAACACTATTTATCTCAAAATACGAAACCACTAACCGAGCACTAAATCTATATCCGCTAAAAATTTGAAAGAAATTTTTAATTTAGTGATTATCGTATTCAACCCCCCCTTCTATGATAATTCAGGACCTAACAATTGGTATCAGAGCTGACTGATTGATACACAAATCAGGATCTTTAAAAATAATTTATTTTATTAATTTTTCATTTACATAAATTTATTTTCTAAATTTAATTTAGAAAATTTATTTTATAAATTTAATTTAAATAAGTTTATTCTATGAACTTAATTTAAATAAATTTATTTTATAAATTTAGCTAAATTAATTTACTACTTAAATTTTAGTAAATAAAAGTTTTAAATTTGAATATATTTTTTTCCTATTTATGGCTGCCAATTTTGTAGTTTATTACTGCCATTTTCTTGTTTATTAGCTGCCACTTTTACAGATTTCAAAAATCAGAATTATTCGGTTGAGGTACCGATTGGCGATTTATCGGCGATTTTTTAAAAATCAGATGATTTATCGGTGATTTATCGGAAATCGGTCAAAGTGGACAAATATTTTTGACCGATTTTTATAACGGAGGCTGGTAGAAGCACATGTTCTCTTGGAAACCTTGTGTTCACTTCGAATTAAGAAATGGTAATTGGTAGCTTGGTTGCACGCGCTTAACAGGTTAAAAAAATAAGTTTTTATTCAAGTGAATAAACAACCTCGGTATACAGCTACAGTAATCACTTGGTTTCGATTGTGTTTCACGTGTAAGAAGGAAAAGAAGAGGATACAGCAGACCTGTATATTTCACGCGCGCGGTAAAACATAAAAAGAAAAAAAAAACCTTGGCAGCCTCAGTACACGCGCGTCAAGCTAAGTTGCGACCTTACCAAGGTGTGTATCCAGTCGGCAGTCAAAAAAAACAAATTTCTAACGAAAAATCTAAAGCAACACTAGATGCAGTCGCAAGTCAGGTAGAAGAACCAAGGCAATTATGTACACCTCCTGTTAACCTATAGTCGCGAGAGAAAAATGATCAGAATTTCTGTTCAAATTTTGTAGCCCTTAATTAATTATTTATGATTTATTTATTTATTCATAAAATTTAAATTTCTTAAATTTATATTTTTCTTAGATAATAATTTATATTTTATTTAATTTTAAAGAAAATTCAAAATTTTTGAAAATTAGATTTTACATAAATATTTATTTTTGATTAATTAATTTCTAAGAAAATTAAAAATATTGGAAATTTAAATTTCTCTTAAATATTAAATTAAGGGTACTTAAAGTATTGGTAGACTCAAGATTCCTCTAGGCTTTTAAAATTGATTTTAATCTTTGGAAGAAAACGAAGACCATGTGCTATTCAGATGGAAAATTCCCGAACACGGAAATTATAGATAATGGTTTTCTTACTCCAATGGAACTGATTTCAAGACCTACAGACGAAAATTGTGGAACTTCCTCAAAGGCTTACTCCATAAGATACCACTGGGTTTTCAGAAGCAGGAATTGAATGAAATTTCTACGGGTACAATTTTTCTTAGAGATTTTAAGACAATCTATGATTCCAGATTATACAGTCACATAGTGGTTTATACCAATGCTACTGTTAGATATGAATATAACACAGAGGGGGGTGAATGTGTTTTGGCTTAAATGTTTACTTTTTGATCGACTTTGGGTTTAGCAGTTGGTTGTTATCAATGATTTTGTAGAATAGATGTTAAACATAAATAACAATGGAAATATGTAAAACAAAGATCTTCAAAACTCACTTGATTTTATATTAAAAATCAAGCAGTGTTTTGCTACAAAATCTCTAAGTTCTTGGTTTAGAACTTAGCTTCTTTCTTGAGAGAGAATATAATTTCTAATCTGTTCAGTCCTATCTTAAACAAAGGACCTCAGTTAACTTTATATGATAGTTAACTTTGGTTTACACAGTGAACAATAAGAAGTGCTAATCACTTTTCTAACCTATCACTAATCACTTCTATTTAATGGAAAAGTGAGATTTCCATATCTAGATTAGCATATCTTCATCCACTGTGTATTGGTTGATCCTCCTTTGTCAGTTAATCTTCACCATTAATCTTGCATATCTCTCAAGCTGCTTTTTGTAGACTTGTCAATCCAGCTGTGTGAATTGTTTGTTGATTTGCAACCTTGGATATTGAACTATTCTGCAATTCTATAATTAGAGAAATTTCTTCACTTCGAGATCTCCAATTAAGCTGTAGAGAACTCAACATCTCGATAGGCATGTTGGCTTGTCGATATCTCTGAAACTTCATTGTTGACTTGACTTATCGACAACTCTGAGTTCTCTAGTGAATTTTGGTTTATCGATAACTCAGAGTTCTCTAATGGACTTTGGCTTATCGATAACTTAGAGTTCTCTAATGAATGTATACTTGTCGATATCTCTGAGTTCTCGAATGGGTATCTGACTTATCGATATCTCCAATAGCATTTCCTGAGTTCTCGATAGACAATTCCTGAGTTCTCGATAGGTCTTTCTGAGTTCTCGAATGACTTCTCTATAACACTAATTTTGTGACTTGTAGAGATCTTGACTTAGAAAGTTTTTTACCAAACAGAATTATTCAACTCCAAGCTTCTTCATAATTCTTCTGAGGTATGACCTTCTTGATCTTCTTCCAGATAGAATTCTTAGGCTTGACACTGTTTAGGGAAAAATGCTCCAGTTTGCTCCATTTACATTTTACAGACATTAAGTGTTACAAGTATAAATTACAGATTAAGGTTACAATAGAACTAATCTTAGGGTTATCAATATGACATAGTCTTGTTATGATACTGGCATGTCTTGCATAACAATCTCCCTCAATTTGTGAGAAGATTGCTTATCACAAATTCATGCCTGTTAACAAGACTAACCCCAAGTTAAAGAATAAAAATAAAATAATACAAAAGCTAATACAACACTTGTACATTGAACATTTGACAGTTTACAATAATTAAGTAAAGACTGAGCTTTCTGGTCCTTTCTCAATTATGTTCTTAATCTGTACAAGTATTTCCAATTCTTCTAGGATGGGGGTGTCAGTTAGAGCCTCTATGAGTTTCAGCAAATCTGGCTTAGGATAACTAGCTAACATCCCTATCCTGTATCTTGACAAAGAGCCAGCTTTTACATTCAGAAATCTTCCATCCTTCGATATTCTGCTCTTGCCTGCTTCCTTCAACTCTTCTGATCTTCTAATATACTCATCAATGTCATGCTCATACTTTCTCCTCTTTTCAGCTAGCAAAGCTCTATGCTCATCTCTCATCTCCTCTCTGTTAACCACAAACACTGCCAATATTGTTCTCCATGCCTTAGTGGTTGAATCTTTACCATTCATCAAGCTTATCACCCTTTTCAGTTCAACAATTGAGAGAGAATCCATTAGTCTATTTCCAAGTTATTCAAAGGACCCATCACTGTAGTAGATTCTAACTTCTTTGATGTTAACAACCCAAACTCTGACCATTCTTTCAGCTAGCTATTGGAAGTAGTCTTTATCTGAATCAACAATATTTAGAGGTTGGAAATCATCTTGATCATATCTGTTCCAGATGGCCTTTTCACCAAATCCATGATCATTGAGAAATTCAGCTATCAGTTGTCTTCTTCTTTGTCTTCTTTGTCTTCTAAATCTTCTCTTGACCTTGGCTTCTTTTGGACCTATTCCAACTATTTTGAAGTGTGTTTTATGGGGTGGCTTGAATGAAGGTACAGTTTTAAGTCTTTTCAGAGAAGTATGGTTGTGAGTGATTTGAGTTTTGAGGAGAGAGTTTGCAGTGAGCTTGTAGAAATATTTAGACTTAGAGGTTTGAGGTTGAGCATTTTTGATGAGGTTGAATGTGAAGGTTTAGAAATTGGTATTTGGATATTTATGGTTTGGAGGGGTTGTGAGGTATCATTCTTTTGTCTTTGTCTTCTTTCATCCCTCCTTTGAGTCTCAGATCCACTTTTCTTCTCCCTCTCTTTCTCACTATCACTTTTTCCACCAATTGCCTTGCTAGATTGACTTGAGTTTGAGCCAGAAGGGTTTTGACCATCTTTCTTCTGCTCATCATCACCCAAGTCATCTTTGTTGATTTGAGTTTTAGGCAAATTGGCTTCAGGGTTATCAATGTATCTCCTCAGAATCTTGATCATAGCTTCATCTTCACTAGTCTTCAATTTCTTACTTTTCAGCCCAGACTCAAGCACCATTATCAGTCTTCTATTGGCCATGACACAGTTTTTAGGTACTTGGAAATGTTTCAGTTGCTTGGTTATAGAGCAAATATAGTGCACCCCTTTGCTTGGATGTAGATAGGCTTCTGGGAATGCAGCTTCTTGAGCTTTCTTCAACTCTGCTAGTAGCATTTTCTCTTCATTGGTGATTATCCTGACCTTGTTAATCAAAATATCCACCTCAGATGCTCTTCTAGAAATTAGATAATTGATATTGACTTGCATACATCTGTCTACACCAGAATCATTAAGATTGATCACTATCCTTTTCTCCAAAAACTGGTCCTTGACTGGGATCTGCAGCACCCTGATGTCATTGATAGTCTTTTCCAAGGTCTTTTTGTAAGTGAAGAAGTTGTTGTTGAGAGAGTTCCTTAGTCCAGTGAGCAAATTTTCAAACTCTTGTGTCATTCGTGGACCTTGGGCAGCCATAAGGAGCCTCTCTTGTTCTAGACCTTGTACTTGACTTTTGAGTTTTGATTGTGCTAGCCTTGCATCTATCTCCCCCTTAGTCTTGGTGATAGGCATGAGTAGGGGAGTAGGAATCTCAGGTCTTACAGCTTCAGGCAATGCTGGCAGTGGTATGTTGAGTTTTCCCATAATGGCTCCCAAAGTAACTGTATTCTGCATTTGTAAATGCTTATGGGACTCCACTAGGGCCTGAATATCATGTTGTTGACTCTCAACCAATGTGGTTGAAGCTCTGACTTGTGAAGAAAAATATGAGTTGGAAGCTTGAAGTGAAGAAATTTGATCTTGAAGTTCTTTTATTTAAAGAGTAGAGGTAGTGGAGACTATTGTAGCTGAGAAGGACCCAAAGTGTTCATCAACAGCTTTTCTGACACCCTCCATGAGAAGAAATAAAGGCTCATACATAGCAGTATGCATTTGATTTAGCTTGACCCTGGTATCATTTGAATTTGTGATATGAGCTTGAACTTGTTTAAACAGGGCCTTGAAAGAACTCTTCATATTTAACACTTCCTTCTCCATGGAGGCCAGATTCATCCTTGACATTTTTTCAGTGAAAGACTGGAATTTATCCTTGATGTCCTTTTGAGAAGGCACAATGTCATCCATCTTTTCCTTGATCAGCTTCCTGATTTTATCTTCATGTCCAGTCAATTTTACTTCAAGGGCCTTTCCAAAGAGATGGAAAGCCTTGAGTTGAGCTTTGTGCACATCCATGATGGCATCATAGACTTCAGGAGGAGTGAGAGATTTAGCATTGCTTCCCATGATAGTTATGTACTCCCTCCTGAATCTAGCCAAAACTTCATCCATTTCTGCCACATGGTCATCAGATAACCATGCATCTACATTGCCATCCTCTTCAGCCTCATCTACTATCTTCTCCTTCTGTTGTTCAACCTCTTCATTGAAGCATAGCAGTATAGCTTGATAGTCCTGGTTCCCCATGACTGAAGTGAGCAATTGCTGAGAGAGATTGGCCAAGCCTGAGATTTGATCTACCAACATGTCATCAACTGTAAAAGGCTGAGCTTCTATATCTTGTAGCCATTGAGCCATGACATATGGTTGGCTGGATTGAGATGTGGATGGCTGTTGAGAAATGTCTAGATTACCACCTGTGACTGAAGTCACAGTTTGACTCACAGATAAATTTATGGTTTTGACAGTTTATTGTTCACCACATGTAGTGGGAACTTCCATTGGAATTGGAGAGGATTTGATTGGGTTACTGTCATGCATACCAGCCTTAAACCTTTGTGCACCTTGCAGAGCACTGTCACATAAATGTGATGAACTTGCCTCTCCCATAACAGGGTCATTGGCAATTGTACTCCTAGCTTCAACTGCCAAGGCAATTTCAGCTAGGGTTTTTAGGGGAGTTGTTCCTTCTAAAGGAACCTCCAATTGAATTGGAGAGGATTTAGATAGCACTTCCTCAAGAGTACTACCCT
This sequence comes from Apium graveolens, assembly GCF_009905375.1. Classification (NCBI taxonomy): domain Eukaryota; kingdom Viridiplantae; phylum Streptophyta; class Magnoliopsida; order Apiales; family Apiaceae; genus Apium; species Apium graveolens. Next base: position 76,681,086 of record NC_133650.1, on the reverse strand, counting down.
CAAACCTATTCATTTGTGAAGATGATTGTGCACATGAAGGTGCAAGAGTGACCATGGGGTCTTCAGTAAAAACCGATGAAACCCCCATGTTTTTGATGGTGTCATGAAGGTCTACCCCAGCTAGTAGCCTCTCACCATCTAGATGTTGGTTCTGGGTGGTGATCACAGTTTCATGAACCATGTCACTTGAGTGTTGGTGCACTTGAGAATCAGATTCAAGTGCTCTATATGATGAAGAAATTTGAGACATTAGAGAAGTTTGCTCAGTTGTGAGTGTTGGAAGCTCCCCTGAATGGATGAGGGAGCTTCAAATGATGTGCCCTCAATATGTGTGCCATCCTTATTTCTTCTACCATACACTCTAGGTACAGGTTGTGCTGACTCAATACAGGATGCATTAGGGTGAATGCTCTTTTTAATAGATACACCCTGTTGAGAGGATGCATCTAGTAACTGATTACTCCCCATCTGTTCAACTGTGCCCTTTTGGGAGGACACGGAGGTGTTTTGAGTGGTCAACTCGGGTATCTTACTCTTCTTTGGTCTCTTGACCAAGGGTGAATCTGGTTCAGTTTGAACTATTTCACTCTCATATACAACAACAAGGGTTGGTTCCTTTCTCTTCTTTTTAATCACTTCAGTCTTTTGAGAGACTAAAGTGGTTGGTTTGCTAACATCTAGTGGTTTAAAAGAAGGGGCTGCAGCTTTGGAAGGTCCCTGTTGGTGTGTCTGTGTTTGTACTTCCACAGGCTCAAGAACCGTAGCTGAACTAGCAAATTTAGGAGCCCTCATGTCTGGCATAGGGTAAGGATAAGTCCTGAATCTCTCCAACATAAATGGAGTGATTCTAGGACTTACACTCACCTTATTCATTATAGTAAGTGAGCCAAATATTATTTTGGACACTTGCTTATAATTGCCAATTCTACTACTATCAATACTAGCTAACAAATGTATGTCATTTACTTTATGAGCTAAAGTAGACATAATAAACCTTGGAAAAAAGATATCTTTACCTCTAATCTTCAAAGGCATAGTAAGCCTGGTAGCCAGCTCCTCCAGAATTAGAGCCTCATCATTCAGATGCCTATTATGAGCTATTGAGAATACCAGCTTCTGCACCACACTTGAGATGTTGTCAAAGCCAGTTTTTCTGCAGGTGAAAGCCCTCACTACAGAATCAAACACAAAGGACCATTCCTTCCTAAGGTTTGTCATGTTCAGGCTTGCCAAGTTAATTGAGCCACTGTAGTTGATGAAGTCCATGAATTCACTCAGCTCATCTGCAGTTGGCATCTCTCCATTGTTCTCAGTTGGCAATCCCAGGGCTGTATTCACATCAGCAGCTGAAAACTCAATTTCTTGGCCTCCAATTATGCAGGTGACCACCATAGAAGTGATATTCTCTAGAATAATTGTCCTAGTTATAGCTGATGTCCAAAATTCATGAAGAACGTCCAAATACAGCACATGACTTGCAGTTAAAGCACCTGCAATATAGGATTCAGAAAGAAACTTCACAAACCCCTTGAAACTATCAGGGGCTTGGTTAGCATCAAGAAAAGTAATAAAGTTGGTTCTCTTCTCTGGAATGATAGCTCTAACAATATTTTGTGCCATTTTAGTGTGTAGAAGTAGTGGGTAAGAAAAAGTTTTGAGAAAGGAGCAAAATCGAGAGAGAAATCGCCTTTTGTCTGAAAGCTAGGTTACTTGAGATCTCGAAAAAGTGTAAGTACAGTGTATGTATCGAGAAGTCTGGGTATTTATAGAAAAGTAAAAGACTTATCGAGAAGTCAAATAAAAGTTTGATATTAAACTTATCGAGAAGTAATTTTGAATTTGAAAAAGGTACATTCGATAAGTCATTTTATTAATTCTTTTCGAGAACTAAGAAATGATTTATCGAGAATTCTGATAAATGCACAGTTTGTCCGAAAATGGACTAAAAATGATTCTAATTTATTTAAATTGAATCAAATTGAAATCAGAATAAATTTTCCAAAAGTATTTGTGTAAAATAATTCATTGAATTAAAATTATTTTAGTTCTGAGTTATTGATAAGTCTCAAAATATCCTTGTCGAGAACTCTGTGAATTAACACTATTAGAGAACTCTACATGGTCTTATCGATAAGTCATAATAGAGCTTATCGAGAAGTCATTCGAAAAGTCTGTAAATAGACTTATCGAGGACTCACTCAAGAACTCTAGAATGACTTGTCGATAAGTCATTTTGACTTATCGAGAACTCAGTTCTCTATACCTTTGAGTACTGTTATTCTGCCTTGTGTTAATTTTACACATTTAAGATTTAAATTAACAACTAAGCAGTTTACTTAGAATTTGAAATATTCTAAGTTAATTTTTGAGTTAAAAAAATATACAGAGATTCTGAAATATTTATAATTCATATTTCAGTTAATTTCCAATTAAATTAAACTAGGTTGATTTATTAGAACTTAATCTGCTGCAACACATTAGGTGAGTTCTTGCCTTAGGATGAAGAATTGAGCATTCCAATTTCACTCACAAGTCTAGTGAAGGTTGCTTCATCCAAAGGTTTAGTAAAAATGTCAGCTAATTGTTTCTCTGTTGGAACAAAAATGAGCTCAATGGTACCATTTACAGCATGTTCCCTAATAAAATGGTACCTAACATCAATGTGCTTTGTTCTAGAATGATTAACTGGATTAGCTACTATAGATATGGCACTAGTATTGTCACACATAATAGGAATTTTGTGTAACACTAGACCATAGTCCATTAGCTGATTTCTAATCCAAAGCACCTGAGAACAATAACTTCCAGCAGCTATATATTCAGCCTCAGCTGTGGAAGTTGACACAGATTGTTGTTTCTTACTATACCAGGATACAAGTCTTTGACCAAGAAATTGACAGCTTCCACTAGTACTTTTCCTATCAACCCTGCATCCAGCAAAATCTGCATCTGTGTATCCAACAGCTTCAAAATCAGTTCCCTTAGGATACCATAATCCCAAGTTTGGAGTTCCCTTTAAGTATCTGAAAATCCTTTTCACAGCCATCAAATGTGATTCCTTTGGATTGGCTTGAAATCTAGCACATAGATAAGTAGCAAACATGATGTTTGGTCTACTAGCAGTCAAATAAAGCAATGATCCAGTCATCCCTCTGTAGCTTGAAATATCCACACTCTTGCCTTTCTTGTCTTCATCCAACTTGGTTGCAGTAGACATTGGTGTAGATGCAGGTGAGCTATCCACCAAACCAAATTTTTTCAATAAGTCATTCACAAATTTGGTTTGGCTGATGAAAATACCATCACTTCTTTGACTAACTTGAAGGCCAAGGAAGTAACTCAATTCTCCCATCATGCTCATTTCATATTCACTCTGCATTAGCCTAGAGAATCTTTGACAAAGCTTTTCATTTGTAGATCCAAAGATGATATCATCCACATAGATTTGAACTAGGATCATATCTTCACCATGCTTCTTGTAGAAGAGAGTCTTATCAATAGTACCTCTGGTAAAACCATGTTTGAGTAGAAATTATGACAGTGTGTCATACCAGGCTCTAGGTGCATGTTTCAATCCATATAGAGCCTTGAGTAATTTGTAAACAAAGTTAGGAAATTCTGGATCTTCAAAGCCAGGTGGCTGTTGCACATAAACTTCTTCTTCTAGTTCACCATTAAGAAAAGCACTCTTGACATCCATTTGATACACCTTGAAATTTGAGTGTGCAGCAAATACCAGAAAAATTCTTATTGCTTCTAGTCTTGCAACAGGAGCAAAAGTCTCATCATAGTCAATTCCCTCTTCTTGTGAGTAGCCTTTGGCAACCAGCCTTGCTTTGTTTCTAGTAACAATTCCATTTTCATCCATTTTGTTCCTGTACACCCACTAAGTTCCAATTATGCTTCTGTTCTTTGGTGCAGGGACTAATTTCCAAACTTTGTTTCTCTCAAACTGATTCAGCTCCTCCTGCATAGCACATATCCAATCAGGATCCAATAGGGCTTCTTCAGTTTTCTTGGGCTATACTTGAGATAGAAAACATGCATGTAGGCATTCATTAGCAGTTGCACTTCTAGTTCTCACACCAGCTGAGGGATCACTAATAATAGCTTCTACTGTATGACTCCTATCCCACTTTGTAGTGTGTGTCTGTTGACTAGTGCCTTCATTATTTTCTTCAGTATTACCATGACTGTCATTTCCATTCTCTCCTTCTCCCCCTGAGTTTGTGCCATCAAATTCAGGTGTCTGAAGAGAGCTTTCATTCCCATGATTTTGTTCAGAGGTCTCTTCATTTGTCATTTATTGTGCCATAACTTCATCTTCCTCATCAGAATCACTATTAATGGTTAGATTCTCAAATGCAAGGGCTTCAACATCATTTACATCAAGGCATTCCAAGCCTGGACACTTGTCATCATCAAAAGTCATATATGTGCTTTCCATAATTTTCTTTTGATCAATCACATAAACTTTGTAGGCTGTTCTTTCCAATGAATATCCCAGAAAAATTGCTTCAAAAACTTTAGAGTCAATTTTTCCCATATATTCAGAGTTGTCTTTTAGAATATAACACTTGCTTCCAAACACATGTAGATGCTTCACTGTAGGCTTCCTGTTAGACATGATTGAGTAAGGTGATTTGCCATGAGCTTTGTTGATGAGATATCTGTTTTGAGTGTAGCATGCAGTATTGACAGCCTCTTCCCAAAAACTAGTTGGCAACTGAGCATCTTGTAGCAAGGTTCTAGCAGCTTCAACCAATGTTCTATTTTTCCTCTCAACTACTCCATTCTGTTGAGGTCTTCTAGCTGCTGAATATTCTTGAAAAATGCCTTTGCTTTTGCAGAATTCACTTAACGTTGAGTTTCTGAATTCTGTTTCATTATCACTCCTCAATCTTTTCACACTAACTTTTCCTTCAGCTTGCTTCTCAATTTTCTTGATGTGCTCAATTATAATGTTTGGAGTTTCATCTTTAGAGTAGATGAACTCAACCTAAGTGTATCTTGAAAAATCATCAACCATGACAAGGGCATATTTGTTCCTTGAAATGGATAAGACATTTACTGGCCCAAACAAGTCCATGTGAATAAGTTGCAGAGGTGCACTTATAGAATTCACAGATTTTGACTTGTGACTAGATCTTTTCATTTTTCCTTTCTGACAAGCTTCACAAACTTCCAGTTGAGCAAATTCCAGACTGGGCATGTCTCTCACAAGCTCCTTCTTGACTAAGGTGTTGGTTGCTTTGAAATTCAAGTGAGATAGCTTCTTATGCCACAATTTGCTTTGCTCTTCTGATGCCTTGGTGTAGAAATAACACACTCAATCCTTATTTGTTGAGTCTAAGTCTGCAATAAACAAGCTTCCCTTTCTTACTCCTTTAAGAGCAATTTCACCAGTCTTTTTGCTAATAAAAGCACAATCTTCTTTGCTGAAAACAACTTGAAAACCTCTGTCTTCAAATTGACTTACACTTAAAAGATTTACTTCTAATCCAACAACTAGTGCTACATCTTCAATGACAACATTTCCAGAAACAATCTTGCCATATCCCATTGTGAATCCTTTATTGTTGTCTCCAAAGGTCACCAAAGGGTCATCCATCTCTTCAAATTGTAATAGCAGGGCCTTACCACCTGTCATATGCCTGGAACATCCACTATCAATGATCCATATGACCTTCTTTCCTTTGCCCTGTACATAATGAGGATTAAGTGTGTTTAGCTACCCAAGCTGTGTTGGGCACTTTCTTCTTATTAACTGATTTTGCAGAAGTAGAATGAGAATTTTCAGATAAAATGGAATTCATAGACTGTTGAGCATTTTCCCTTTTAGATATAGAACCAACTTTTGATTCTATGAGATCAATTTTCAATTTGTGGCAACTCTTCATCACTTTCATGGTGCAGGGAATGCAGTCAAACTTGTCACAGAATGAATAGGGATCATTAGCCTTATCTTCATTGTACTTGCAGACTCCTTCAGGTGGATTGCTAACAATCTTTTTACAAAGGTGAGTTAGGTGATTCATTGATCCACAATTCTCACACTTCTTTCTAGGAGCATCTGCAATATAAGCAAAATTATTGCTTTTGTTTATCCCAATCTTTCCATTTCTATTCTTCTTTTTCTTTTTGACCTCTTCAGCTTTAATCTCCTTCACAGGCTCCTTAGTTTCTTGATTGGCTTTTAGTGTTTCAACAGAGATGGAAGACTGAGTTATCTCATCATTTTTCTTATCCTTGTCCTCATTATCTATCTCCTGTTTGATGATCAACTCTTCTTTACTGAAGTTCACCTCACATGCCTTGAACAAAGGTGATTCAACTTTCTTCAAAATAATTGGGACATTCTCAGTTTCAGTTGATTTTCCTTTATCACTGACAAACTTCTTTTTGTTGTTCAAACCCTCATAATCAAGACCAATGGCAATGTTTGCACATGGCTTGTTCTTTTCATGATATTGGCCAATTAACTCAGAAGCATTTTTGAAGGATTTCAGCTTCACTTCATTCTTCTCAAGCCTTTCTCTCAATACTGCTTCAATTTCACTTGCACACTTTAATTTGTTCTTTGAGTATGCATTTTCTTGCTTAGCAGCATCAAGCTCAACCAGCAATAATTCAGTCTCTTGTTTTTCGTTGATCCTTTTCAATCTGCTAACTTCCTCATATGCAGCAACCATGCTTGTATGAATGTGGAACATTTCTGTGCTCATCTTTTCAACAGTTTCCTTATATTGACTCACATTTAAATCAATTGTGGTAAGGGTTGGTACATGTGATTTAGATGATGAAGAATCACCTTGCTCTAAGGCCATGAGTGCATAGTTTCCAACTTCTTCATCTTCATCATTATCTGAATCATCCCAGCTTTTACCCTCAGCAATATAAGGTTTCCCTTGTTACTTCTTTAGAAGAGCATCATACTTTACTTCCAATTCAAGATAGGCTTTGTCTTTCTTTGCCTTCTTGGGTTTCCTATATTCTGTAGCAAAATGCCTCAACTCATCACAGTTAAAGCACCTTATGTTTGATCTATCAACAGATCCAGTTTTGTAGCTAGTTTTGCTATCAGGAGTGTACTTCCCTTTTCCTTTCCAGCTACTGTCTTTGTTGAAGGACTGTCCTTTGCTCTTGAAAAATCTTGGTTTCTTCACTCTAATGTTAGAGAATTTTCTAGCCAAGTAAGCCATTGATTTGTCTAGCTCATCAAGCTCATCAAGAGTGTAGAACTCATCTTCTTCATCCAATTCCAGTATGACTTGCTCTTTAGTGTCATTGACTCTTTTCTCACTTGTAGAAATTACTAGAGTTTGAGATCTTTGCTCATCATTAGAGGTCTGGCCATCATTCACAATCAGTGCACTTGAGCCATCCATTACATATCCTTGACCAGCCCTTAATGATTTTTTTTTGAATCATTTCAAGTTCATAAGGTTTCAGAACCCCATAGAGCACTTCCAATGTGATTCTACTCAAATCCCTTCTTTCTCTGATTGCAGAGATCTTTTGTTCCAAATGATCAGGAAGAGTAAGCAAGAACTTCAAATTCACTTCTTCAATATCATAAAATTTATCATGAAGCTGCAAGTCATTTATCAGCTTATTAAACCTTTCAAACACATCAGTAATACCTTACTTTGGTTTAGCCATAAAACCCTCATACTAAGAAATCAATATCCTTCTTTGATTTGACCTAACCTCCTCAGTTCCTTCATAGAGTATCTCAATCTTTTCCCAGATCTGTTTAGCAGTGTCACGGTTGACAATGTTATTATACATTACATTGTCAAGTGACTCAATTAGTATCAGTTGCAAAGCACTGTCTAGGGAAACTTTCTCTCTTTCAGGTTCAGTATACTCAGAGGTATCCTTGGGAGCATAATGAGCTGGAATAACCATGTCTCCATCTGTGGTATCCTCAACTCTAACCATAGGAGTGAAGGGCCCATTCTTGAGGATCTGAATGTAAAGGTGATTGGCCATTCTTATAAACAACAACATTTTCTTTTTCCATAAAGTGTAGTTGGCCTTATAAAAGGGAGGAATCTTGATACTACTGATTTTCTGTGTAGATTTTGCTCTGATACCACTTGTTAGATATGAATACAACACAGGGGGTGAATGTGTTTTGGCTTAAATGTTTACTTTTTGATCGACTTTGGGTTTAGCAGTTGGTTGTTATCAATGATTTTGTAGAATAGATGTTAAACATAAATAACAATGCAAATATGTAAAACAAAGATCTTCAAAACTCACTTAATTTTATATTAAAAATCAAGCAGTGTTTTGCTACAAAATCTCTAAGTTCTTGGTTTAGAACTTAGCTTCTTTCTTGAGAGAGAATACAATTTCTAATCTGTTCAGTCCTATTTTAAACAAAGGACCTTAGTTAACTTTATATGATAGTTAACTTTGGTTTATACAGTGGACAATAAGAAGTGCTAATCACTTTTCTAACCTGTCACTAATCACTTATATTTAAAGGAAAAGTGAGATTTCCATATCTATATTAGCATATCTTCATCCACTGTGTATTGGTTGATCCTACTTTGTCAGTTAATCTTCACCATTAATCTTGCACATCTCTCAAGCTGCTTTTTGTAGACTTGTCAATCCAGCTGTGTGAATTGTTTGTTGATTTGCAACCTTGGATATTGAACTGTTCTGCAATTCTGTACTTAGAGAAATTTCTTCACTTCGAGATCTCTAATTAAGCTGTAGAGAACTCGACATCTCGATAGGCATGTTAGCTTGTCGATATCTCTGAAACTTCATTGTTGACTTGACTTATCGACAACTCTGAGTTCTCTAGTGAATTTTGGTTTATCGATAACTCAGAGTTCTCTAATGGACTTTGGCTTATCGATAACTCAGAGTTCTCTAATGAATGTATACTTGTCGATATCTCTGAGTTCTCGAATGGGTATTTGACTTATCGATATCTCTGATAGCATTTCCTGAGTTCTCGATAGACAATTCCTGAGTTCTCAATAGGTCTTTCTGAGTTCTCGAATGGCTTCTCTATAACACTAATTTTGTGACTTGTAGAGATCTTGACTTAGAATGTTTTTCACCAAACAGAATTATTCAACTCCAAGCTTCTTCATAATTCCTCTAAGGAATGACCTTTTTGATCTTCTTCCAGATAGAATTCTTAGGCTTGATATTGTTTAGGGAAAAATGCTCCAGTCTGCTCCATTTACATTTTACAGAAATTAAGTGTTACAGGTATAAATTACAGATTAAGGTTACAATACAACTAATCTTAGGGTTGTCAATATGACATAGTCTTGTTATGATATAGGCATGTCTTGCACAACAGCTACATTTATACGGGAATCAATGAGATCATACAGGCAGGAATTGTGAAGGTCGGAGAGAATAATGGGGATAAACAAACATCTCAGTCATAGGTAGTAAAGTTGGAACCTCAGGACAGAATGTAAGAGTTACTGATAGCTGAATCAGAAGAAGCTCAGGTAGAAGTAGTTGAGGGACTGGACGTCAAGGCAGTGTTTCACATGTCATGGAAGTCTGGTCACATTGGATTCAAATAGAATACATAAGCTATATCCAAGGATCAATCCTATCTATTCTGAAGCAGAGACTTTTACAGATTCAGTTCAAGAGGTGATTACAAGACTGAGATTGGGACATATACAAGATTTGATAGCTACAGTTATGACAAGACATATGTGTCAAGTAACTATCAAGGGTTTTGCTACAACAGAATAAAAAGCTTGACAAATAAGGATGAGTAGGGATTCAGTTAAAGAGTCGGGACAAAGGTGGAATGTTTTCTTAGGGAAGCAGCCAGTCAAAACTTATAGTGCACGGGAAATAGTTGGGATGTATCAGATGATGAGAATAATGAATATCTTGCTTTCATAGCAATCTATGAAGATAGTCCAACTGACATATCTCAGGTTTCAATTTCTTGAACCACTACAATATTTTTCTCTCAATATTCAATCCATGATAAGATCTTAGTGTTTAAATGTTTAACACTCGCGCAAGCATGATAACATCACACATAGATAATTCTGAACTAGTTCACTAGACTATTTTTCTGGTAACTAGGATTGATGTTTAACTTGTGCATGTTACTTTAGAATGATCTTAAATATGTGTTTGAATATTTGTTGAACATGACTAATTGCTTTAATAAGATATATGTTTTTCAGGATGTAAGACCTTTGTTTATGCTCATCTTCTATATCCTATTATATTGTGATTTATTCATTTGATCTAAATTGTTTGTTAAGATGTATTAGTTTATAATTGGATTGAGATATTTAGATGAGATACATCAACAGGATTGGACTAAGATAGAATTAGTGATTTATTTGTTAATTATGTTTGTTCCATATCATGCATATCTTGATTAATTCTTAAGCGTAATGTTTCTAAATGAATGCCATGTATTCCTAATACAATGCTTGCTTATTTTTATGCCATGAATGCATCTCTTAGAACTTGCATTAATTATAGAAAAAGCATGGTTAGGATTACAATAGGTCAAAGACTGCTAGTCCTCCTTGTGTAAGGTTGGAACCATTTTTCCCCTAGCCTAGAGACAATTATGTCAAGGGTATTAAAATGGAGAAAATGGTCAGTCAAAGATAAAAAATAACATGATAAGTTTGCAGCTGTTGTTATCTCTGTTTATAGTAAAATCTTTAATCCAACTGAACCCAAACTGATAAGTTGGGTACCAAGAACTGTTAATCCATTTGTGAGTGCAGGACATAATAGGTTAATTGATTTATATGTATTCTTGGTAATTCATACTCAAGGCATATGATCAAAGAAAGAGCCTCACAATCAAATGTGATAGACAAAAGCTATTCTGTCAATAATCTTTGGAGATGACAACAAAGGTTTTCATTACGGGACAAGCTATGCAGAAAAGGGATGTCATCATGGATTCAACAATTGTTATCACTGATAACAACTAATCATTGGAGTCACTGATAACAATTAAAGCATCTTTCTTGCTAGAGAATCAAGGCACAAATCCTATTATCAGACTGTTCTATATCAAAGGACAAAATGTTAATTCAACGAAGGATTAATGTCTCATCTGAAGCAGGAAGGTTGAGAAGCTTGCTCTTCTTAGAGTAAGGGAATGATATGCTTGTGGCTATACTGGAATATCAGGAAAGGTGAAGTCAATAGTTTCTACAATAAAGCTTCATCTGATAGAAGTTAGCTATGGAATTAGAAGCTCTTACCCTTGAACATCAACTCAAGGAACTCTTTTATAAAAAGGGATTAGTGAGAGGACTGCCTCATCTGGAATTCAGAAGACGTTAAATGTGAGGCATGTCGGGAAGAGAAGTCAAAGACAACATCACATCAAATTAAAGATATACCTTAGTGATGATTGATGGCTACTCTTAACCCAAAGTTGTTGTTCGTACATTCTCAAGACAAGACATCATAGATGGTGATTGATCATATCATAGAAGATCAAACTGGAAGCAACTGTAACAGAAATGATCTTGTGGTCAGATAATGGGACTGAATTCAAGAAGCAGTTCTGATTAATATCTATAACATCAAAAACATTTTGAGAGATATTCAGTACTAGGAACTCCGTGTCAGAATGGAGTGGTACAAAGAAAGAACCGGAACTTGATTAAAGCTACAACAGAAATATCAAGCTAATCAAGACTACTAAATACCAAAGGGCCGCAGCAGTCAAAATAGTTTGCAACAAGTAAGATCAAGCCTTGATCAGGATTGATACATGAAGACCGCTAATGAGTTAATGGCCAATAGAAGCAAACACTAGATAACCTAAAAATATTTGGAGAATACAGAAGCAAACAATTAAATGTTTTCAGTTGATTGAAGATCTTGGCATTTGCAGCTAAGACTAGTTAGGATATTTTTCATGGCTACTTAGTGGAGTATACAACCTACAGGGAATTTGTGGTCAATCAACAGAAGGTGATATATAGTCTAAGTGCACAGTTCAACTCCATGCTCCAAGTTGTTACATGAGAAATTAATGGTATTGACAATTCATATCTAAGCAATGGAATGGCAGTATATAACACAACTCATTATTGCAATGAAGCCAGTCAGCAAAGGTTAGGATTTTCAGGAAATCCCAGCAATAGCTTAAAGGGGCAATAGAAGGATCAACTAGTCAGACACAACACCACATTAAAAATCAGAGGAAACTAAAGAACATATCTGCTGAGACAAAGGGTTTGATATCAATATTATTCCCAGAGTGTAGTTCATAAGTGATCCATTTAGTGGAGTAATAATTAGCAGGGCTACTGAGTGTGAATGATTATTTCTCTAGTTTTCTATCTGAAGAAGAAACTAAGAAAGTTACAGAAGCTCTGATAGATCCGAATTGATTTGGTGATTACAAAACAAGATGAACTCAATCAGTCAGCAAGTAGATTGTAAGGATGCTGGTATCCAAACCAAATAACAATTTTGTAATTGGTACAAGGATAACCAGAAGTCAAAACTGGATGACAATGGCATTTTTATGAGGGACAAGGCCAAACTGAATGCTAGGTTATTATCAGGAAGCAGTATCTAACAAAAAGCATCGGTGACGAGACTTGAGGATATTATGACATATCAAGCACCTGTTGCACATTCTACCTAGAATTGGACTCTGATAAATGTGAACAAGTGTACTCCTGGCTAGTGAGTCAAAGGAAAAAGTCAATGCATAACATTTCTGGGACTTAACAGTTGCAGATCTATTGGACTATGCATATCTCTTCTTCACAAGCTCACTTCAGGTTGGTATAAACTAGTATACTACTCAAGAAATCATCAAGGACATGGTATGGCACTCTAACTGAAGTTACAGTTAAATATGAACTAGTAGAGTCGTTATATTAATAACTCTCTTATCACTAGGCACAAATATAATGTTATATATGTGTAGTGATATAATATTCTCAAGATGCCAATGTGCAAGGTTCCAAGTGGATCTTAGAGAATCCAATCTTATAGCTATTAACAAGATTATTAGATATCTTACATATCTTACGGGACTACCAACTCTTGGAGTAAAGTACCTTAAAGATATTGTATTTAACATGTTTGGCTATATAGATATAGATTACCCAGGTTGTAAGAGTGACTGGAGAAGCATCTCGAGAAGCTGTCAACTTTATGGAAGAAGATTGATTTCTTGTTGTGATGAGAAACAACCTCAAATCCAACAACTCTGTGGAACACTCTATGACAAGGCACCTTGACACCAGGTATCATTTATTTTGAGAGCATGTCTTCTAGTCAAAGAGTCACTTGCAGAAACACTTATTAAATCACTTGTTAAAGTTAATTTTTCAAGACTGTTTTGTAAGTGTGGGATATCTTTCATTGTATATTAGTTTGAAATCCCATTTGTAAGAAATTCTTAATATAAGTTCACAAGTATTAAATCTTCAATATTTAAAGGACTTGTGAATTTATCAGTAATCCAATACCTCGTACTTAGTGCTATTATCTTAATTATCATGATTACAATGTCGTATACAATTGTGGTAGTTAAGTATTATAACATTAAGTTTGAATTTTATTTTAATTGATTTAAATTATGACTGTAGACAATTCTATTCCATATCAGTCTCATAATTTAAATTATATTAAAATAATATGCAGCATAATTATTTGTATCATGTACGAATAATTTTGATACTTTTAGTATTAGTGATATTATTTAGAATTTTTATTCTAAGTAATCAATGCTTATTTCTAAAATCACTAATATTGAAAATTGAAGTATTTTCTAAGTGATGTGTATAAAACTCTCAATATTTTATATGCTTAGAAAGTATTTCTAAAATTACTAATTATCTAGAGAGTGATTGGCAAGTATATAAGTCACATATTCTATTGGTGATTATTCAAGGATAATTATAAATATTTAAGTGCTAGTATCTAACTCATAGATATTTAGTATTTATTTATTTAATATTTATTTTGGGTAGTTTGGATTATGAAAATTAAAGCAATTCAATGATTTTATTTGCTCCATAATTCAAGCTAACTTAAAATAAATAAGCAACATGATTGATTATAACTAAATCTGTCAACAATTCATATCTAGCATATTGATTGTAACTTATGTGTTATAAGTTAATCATGAGATTTTGTTTTTAGTGAATTTTGCAATGCTTATATCTCAAAAATTCACTGTAACCAGAATATGATTGTAGCATGATTAGTTGTGTGTAAATTCTTGACTTATATTAGTTAATGATATTTAGTTAAGAGTTCAGCTATGAACTAATTGTGAAGTATTAGTATTTGTGGCATTATTTAGAACTCCTCTAAGTAATCAATGCTTATCCTCAGTCACTTATACTAATATACAAAGTGTGGAAATCCTTCTTAAGTACAACTATGGTTAAAGTGGATATTGCTTTATTAGAAGTAACCATATGTTGTCAAGTTAGAATAATTTTCATACTCACTTGCAAATTCCTAAATGCTTTGATATAAATGCAATACTCAATGAATCAAAGTATATAAAACTTAGAATATCTTTCTAAGATTGCAAACAAGACAATGTTGGTTAATATTGCTTTACTTATCGAACCAATATTATTTGAGGTATTACAGTTGTTAGGAGTTAAATTGTATAGCATATGAAATTGAATGCTAATGTCTATTTGATAGATAATTGGTATTTAATTCATTGATATCTTATTTTAATATATTCGAATTATGATATTAGACAATCCCATGTCAAATCAGTTTCATGATTTAAATAATATTAAAGTAGGGTGCAACATAATTATTGGTATCTAAAATAATTGACAAGTATTAGTCAATGATATATTGTTAATATTTTGTTGCAGATAATTGTGAGATTTTAAGTTCTAGTGAATTTATATGAGTTGCTATATCTGACAGATTCACTATAATTTGAAATCAGCAACATAGTCATTCTTATTAAGATTATTTATCAATAAACAATATTGTTGGTAATAGTTTTATAAAGATAGATTATGGAGCTTTTGACATGAATGAGAATTACTTAGACTTTACCCTATGTGATCAATGCTTTTCTAAAAACTCATTCATATTAAAAGACAAAATCTTTCTTTCTCTTCTTAGTACTGCTAGGTCATCAGTCTGTGTCTTATCAAATCATTTATCTTTTTAGGCATAAAAACAGACTTGTGCACTTGAACAGTTTTAGGAGAAAATCAAACTTCTTTCTACATTGGTGATTGCTTATTTTATTAAAATCTTTTTGAAATCACTATTGTACATCATTTCTCTCAATAGATTAAATACATAGTATTCATTCATTATAGATCTTAAGTGCATTTTATCTCTATTTTTCCATATGTTCTGTGATACAGGTTCAGCTTCTAATGGCCTTCTTTCATTTGATAGTCATGAGGTTGAAAACCCACAACTTCTATCCCAAACTGTAAAGAAAAACATAAAAACAGAACCAACCAACATTCTCTTACCACTAAAATGAAGTATGAATGAGCGTGAGAGAGAAAGTGCCTTAGTGCACCACATAAGGAAGAATCTGAAGTCAACCCAGCAGTTCCGTCTCCTACAAAGATGAGTAGTATTTAAACCTAGACAACTGCTATCCCCCATACATCTTCTCAAAAAGATGTAATGGCTGAAAAGGCACAAAAACAGTCACTAGATTCATCCTCTCAATAGGGTGCATCTATTGAAATTCGCCTGTCAGCCAAGGTATCCGATGTAGTGTCACCCCCTCAAACATAATCAATTTTTGATGCACAAGGATAGGTTACACACACAAAGGAAGAGTTGACAGAAATAAGAGTTTCGGCCATTTTACGGTTAGATTCGATTTTTCAAGGGTCTTTAATGGACCAATTGCCTTTACAGGTGTTAGGAGAGGATACTGATCCAATAGCCATATGTCAGTGGTCAGTGTCTACCTCCCCAGGCTTAAATCCCCTGGATGCATCTGCGGATAGTGGATCTGACATAGGTGCATATCGGCAACTTGTTGACAATGATTCAGATATTACCTGATGAGTCACAACGAAATGTCTTCACAGACATTAGAAGGGAACTTTGATCTTTATGCTAAATTATTTGGATCATTGTCTACCTTCTCAAAATTCAAATATGGAACCCTAAAAGGGAAACTAGCAACTTTTAGATTATGACTCAGATTCATCTGACGAGTCTAACAAGGATGGTGATTTGTGAACTCCCATTGCACCACCTATGACCTCCTTAAGGATGACTAAGGTGATTTTCCTTGCAGGTACAGCTGGATTTTGGAGCTATGAGAGGAGTGATACACTTGTGAGAATGAGTGTAAACACGAGTGGAGAGACGAGTGAAACATATGTGAGGTACACGAAACAGAATAACGCACTCACAGTGAGGAAGAAAGAGAAACACCATATCTCATTCCATATCACTAAACACTGGTTCTTGATACTTCGGGTCTCGAATCTGGTTATGATTGGAACCTAACTCCTAGGGACCTAACATTTACAGATTGGATTAGAATACTTCGGGATCTAACAAGGTGGGAGCTAACAATTGGTAACAATTAGTGATCTCACGGTTGGGAGGTATAAGGAGTTGGGAATATTGGTTAACAGGATGATCAACGGTGAAGTCATTCTTGCAGCATTTAAAGGAACATGGTTGATCAGACTATGACTTGTTATTTATTTTCCAACCAAGTGAAATATGAGAACTCCTTTAAACAATGGCATAAATTCCTTCTCTAAGGGGGAGATAAAAGCTTAAGTAATAGTTTGGAGGATTCCTCAACTAAGGGGGAGAAATAGCAGGAAAGAGGAAAAAGGTAAAGCACATGTACACTACACCACACCACTTTTGTTTGTAACTACGGATCCTATTGCATGGTAAACACAAGGTGATTTCCTAGTGATCAGAAGAAGTGATTTGGTTCATCACTATTCTTCATAAAGGGGAGAAGCTGTTTTCCAAAAGAGGAGTACCATTGGTTTTTATCTGCGGATCCTAATGTACGGGAGAGGTGGTAAACGAAGGTAATCTCCGGTAAGCAGTTGATTCTCATAGGGGGAGAAGCTAGAGAGTTATGCGCTTCTCAACAGGAAATATGGTTGTACAAAAGAAGTTGCTGATGATTACTTTAAGACTGAGAAGTATTATCTGGCAGAGATTTGAAGAACCAAGGAAATGAAGATGAAACTACTTGAAGATATGTTCCGTGCTAGAGGAACAAACATCTTTCATTTCAGTTACTCAAGAAATCTGGAAATGCAGTATTTGATCCAGAAAACCAGTAGCATTATTAACAAATCCCGGTACATTACTTTTTCGAGTTGTTAGTTGAGTTATCCTCTCTATTTAATTTATTTTTTAGGTTTAACAATCAAATAGGGGGATTATTGGTGAGACTGCGTAGCTATATGAACAGTTACATGATAACTCAATATGAGAACAACACTAGAACAGGACAGGTTAATAATACTACGTCTACACAAGAAATTAGGAAGAAATAAAGACAAGGAAAATACAAAGAATCAAAAGATTAGAAGAAAGCTTGAAGTCTATTTACAGGTCACTGAAAGAAGCTCATTAATATGTTCATGCCTCAGTGAAGAATAAAGGTTAAAGACTTTCAGGGTTTCAGAAATGATGAAGATTCAGTGTATAAGTGCTACCAGAAGATTTCAGTGTATTGGCATTGATTGAAGATAGACAGTGTATGAAGCATGGAATCTGAAGAATTAAAGATAAGGTATAGACAGAGGTTAAAGAAGATAGCTACAGTCTTGAAGTTATACTCACTGACAGGAGTTCATTTATATGTTCAAGCGTCGGTGAAGAACAATGAATGAAGTATTCAAGATTGTAGTAGCAATAAAGATGTTGTCTAAAATACCAAAAAGGATTCCACTGAAAGTACAATTATTTATTGGCAGCCTGTGTTCGAAGTAATAAAGTTGAGGTAAGCTTAATAATATAATCAAGGCTATAACACGAAGACCTGAATCGGGGTTAGTCGTCTGTGAACAGACCAGTTGCACTAGGCGTCAACAGCTCGTGAAAGGAATCTGGGTATTATTTTTAGAAGAATTGTTAAGTTGAGGAACGTACTTGGATTGAACCTTTATCTGTTAAAGTACGAGAAGAGGTGCGCAAGGTATACAGCTAAACAGCTCAGGGGATTGCCGTAGTTCAAAGTTTAATTGTTAACTTAAATAAATTTATTTATTGGTCTTTAATATAATTTATGTAAGAAACTTAAAATGATTTATCTTATAAACTTTAAATAAGTTTATTTTATAAATCTAAATTAGTTTATTTATATAAGTTATATTTAAGTTAATTTTATAAATTAATTTAGTTATAATTTAAACTAAAAGAAAACAAAACAAAAAAATAAAAGAAAAATAAAAGAAAGAAAAAGGAAAAAGAAAAACAAAAACAAAAGAAAGAAAAAGGAAAAACAAAAACAAAAACAAAAGAAAGAAAAAGGAAAAAGAAAAATAAAATCAAAAGAAATAAAAAAACGAAAATGAAAAAAAAAGAAAGTAAAAAACAAAGGTAACAAACAAACAAACGTTTGTTAAGTTTTGTTTAAGTACAAACATTTGTACTAGTAGTAGCAGTTGGTCGCCAGAGGAGTTTTTTCTCCTCCCCCACTTGTTGTCGCCACAGAATAACAATACTCCCTCATGTACCTCCTGTGTTCACCACACAAAGTAACACACAAATAAACTAAGGCAAATAAATTACCTTGGTCGCCATAGGGAAGCTAAAGCTGGTCGCCACAGAGCACTCCTCAATCCTCAGCCACATATTTTATGTTAGATATATTTGTGATGTCATGTCTAATATAATTTGTGTTTAGTTTTCAGATCTTACTTAACTAGACAAATCAGGACTTAACTGGAAATCAGTACTTATACTGAATTCAGGACTTAAGATATCAGAACTTACGTTGTCAGAACTTAAGTTATCAGGAGATAATATCAGGACTTAAGGAGACGTTCAGATAAGGAAGACGGCTGATTGAAAGGAAAGAAGATCAAGACAAACATAAGAAGAGATATGCATGGAGAAGAATACTATGAAGAATAGAATACTTGGAAGAAAAGATAACTAGTTGATATATATTAGGAAGCAGAATTATATTCAATATCAATTAGAAGATTATCTTGTAATTGTGTAGTATATAAATACAGACATAGGGTTTACACTATATGTGTTATCTTAATCGAGAATATTATTCATTGTAACCCTAGCAGCTCTCGTGATATTTGTTCATCACTGAGAGAGGACGGTTCCATTGTAATACTGTTTTATTAATAAGATTATTCTGTGTTTCATACTTGTGTTCTTAAGTTCGGTTTGATTGTAGTAAACACTGTATTCAACCCCCTTCTACAGTGTGTGTGACCTAACAAGTGGTATCAGAGCAATCTGTTAACATACATACAATAAAGATTCCAAAACAATCATGTCTGAAGAAGCACAAACTCTAACCAAGCCCACCAAAACTGAAGAAACTCCAAACACTCAAATCCATAATCGATATGAGACTATTAGGGTTCCCATAATGAAACCTTCTGAGTATCCCATATGGAAGGTGAGGATGTCTATGTTTCTGGAAGCTACAGATCCAGAATACCTTGACAGAATTAATGAAGGACCACATAAGCCAACCAAGCTCTCTGTTGTAGTTGCAGATCAGCCAGCACAGACTGTACCAAAGGAGAAAAGTGAATATATAGCTGAAGATATCTCATCTATTACAAAGGATGCAAAGGTAAGACATTTATTGTACAGTGCCATTGATAATGTCATGTCAAACAGGGTAATTAACTACAAGACTGCAAAGGAGATATGGATGCCTTGGAGACAAGATGCCAGGGAACTGATTCAATTAAGAAGAACAGGAGGACTATACTCACTCAAGAGTATGAGCACTTTGACTCAAAACCTGATGAGTCATTAACTGGTTTATATGATAGATTTGTCAAACTCTTGAATGATCTGTCACTGGTGGATAAGGAATATGATCTTGAAGATACTAATCTCAAATTCCTTTTAGCTCTTCCTGAAAGTTGGGATTCGAAGACCACAACTATAAGAGACAACTATGCTCTTGATAAAACTACTCTTGATGAAATTTATGGTATGCTCAAGACTCATGAACTTGAGATAGATCAAAGAAGCAAGAGGCATGGGAGAAAGTCAAGGACAGTTGCTCTTAAGGCTGAGAAGGAATCCCCTAAAGTGGCTGTCTCAAAGAAAGGCAAAGGAAAGGCTCTCATCACAAAGTCTGATACTGAGTCATCAAGTTCTGATAGTGATGAGGATTCAGAAACTGAAAGTCTATCTGAGATGAACCATAATGAAGAGATGATGAAGTTGTGTGCTCTTATGGTGAAAGGAATCACAAAGATTACATACAGGAAATTCAGAAGGGGAAAGAAGTTTTTCAGGAAAGGTGCAAGTTCTGATAAGAAAGGTTTCAGAAAATCTAAAGGCAAAGGAGGAAAGTCTGACAGAGGAGATTACTCAAATGTCAAATGCTACAACTGTGGTGAGAAAGGCCACATATCTCCTGATTGCAAGAAAAGAAAAAGTGACAAAGGCAAGGCTCTTGTCACAAAGAAGAAAAGCTGGACAGACACTTCAGATTCTGAAAGTGAGGTGAACTATGCCTTGATGGCAAATGCTGATAGCAGTTCTGAAGCTGCTGAGTTAAAGGTACCTCAAACAACTTATGCTTTTCATACTGATGATATTACTGAGTTGAGAAGATATCTTAAAACCATGTTCATTAGTTATGAAGATTAAACTTTAACATGTGAAAGATTAACTTATGAAAATCTTGATTATAAAAAGAGGAATGATTATTTAGAAAAAGAGTTAGTTATGTTCCATCAAACTCAGAAAGATAGAGATGATGCTTTCTATGTTAGATATGAAGTGCTTAAAATGAATGAATCTCTAAAAACTGAGTTAGAAAAGGAAAGAGAGATTATCAATTTTGGACTAACTCTGGCAGAACAACTCAGAATTTGTTAAGTAGTGGAAATTGGAAAGAAGGCTTAGGTTATGGAGATGATAAAAATAATAAAGGAACTGTAGAAATTGAGCCTATAGTTGTTAAACAAAAGCCAAAGGTAAATCCTGTTAAGTTTGTAGCTGTAAAGTCTGATATTGATAAATCAGAAGTTAAAGA
Organism: Apium graveolens; assembly: GCF_009905375.1. Taxonomy (NCBI): domain Eukaryota; kingdom Viridiplantae; phylum Streptophyta; class Magnoliopsida; order Apiales; family Apiaceae; genus Apium; species Apium graveolens. The sequence goes on along the minus strand of NC_133650.1, from coordinate 76,659,875 downwards.
GAAATTAACTTCTGACAAATCAAAACAGGATAAGGCAACTGAAGTTAACATAGGCTTAATGACAAAGAAGCAGCTTAAGCATAAGCTGAAAAATGTTAAGAATGTAAACAAGGTAAAGCCACCTTGGAAAAATAGGAATGGAAAGGTAGGTGTGAATAAAAGCAATAATTATAAGCCTATTCCTAATGCTCCTAAAAAAAATGTTATAACTGTGGAAATTCTAACCATCTGGCTTCTTTTTGCAGAAAGAATAAGAACATAAACTCCTTACCTTCAAAATCAGGAGTTAAGAGTCAGTATGTTAGATATAGGCCATAAAAATCCTTGTTTTCATTGTGATAGTTTATGGCATTCCATATATACTTGTAAGGAATATCATAGTTTGTACTATGATTATTATCAAATAAAACCTTCTTTAAAGAAAGTTAGCATTATTCCTTCTAGTGTAAGTTCTGATGCAAAGTCTGATACTGTAAATTCTGATAAGAAAAATGTTAACATAAACTCTGATGTTAAATCCGCTGCAAATGTTAACAAACTTAATAAGGCCCAAGGATCCAAGCAAGTCTGGGTCCTTAAAACTAATCATTAGTGGTCTTTGTGATGCAGGGTAATAGAAAAACATCCTAGTTCTGGACAGTGGATGTTCAGGACATATGACTGGAAATAAAGCCTTGCTATCAGACTTTATGGAGAAAGCTGGCCCAGGTGTTTCTTATGGAGATGGAAACATTGGAAAATCTCTGGGATATGGAAATATCAATCTTGGGAATGTCATCATTGAAAAAATAGCTCTAGTCTGAGGACTTAAACACAATCTGCTGAGTGTTAGTCAAATCTGTGACAGAGGTTATCATGTGGATTTCTTTGAAGAACACTGTGAAGTTGTAAGCAAATCTACAGGCAAAGTTGTTCTGAAAGGATACAGACATGGTAACATTTATGAAGCCAAGCTTTCAACAAGTTCTGATGGTTCTGTAATATGTCTGTTAAGTAGAACATCAATTAAGAAAGCTGGGATTGGCACAAGAAACTCTCTTATTTAAATTTCAACAATATAAATGAACTAGTCAAGTAAGATCTTGTGAGAGGACTGCCAAAATCAGTATTTGCTCCTGATGGCCTTTGTGATTCATGTCAAAAGGCAAAACAAAGAAAATCTTCATTCAAGAGCAAGACTGAGTCTTCAATTTTTGAGCCTTATCACCTACTACATGTTGATCTATTTGGTCCAGTGAATGTCATGTCTATTGCAAAGAAGAAATATGCTATGGTCATAGTGGATGAGTTTACCAGATACATGTGGGTGTATTTCACAAAAAGTGAAACTGCATCTATCTTGATTGCTCATGTTAAACAACTGGATAAACTGGTTAAAGACTCTGTGAAAATCATAAGAAGTGATAATGGCACTGAGTTCAAGAATTTGATTATGGAAGAGTTCTGCAAAGATCATGGAATTAAGCAGGAATTTTCTGCCCCTGGAACTCCACAGCAAAATAGAGTTGTTGAAAGAAAGAATATAACTCTTATTGAAGCTGCATGAACTATACTTGATGAAGCAAAGTTACCAACCTACTTTTGGGCTGAAGCTGTGCAGACTGCTTGTTTTACTCAGAATGCAACACTTATCAACAAGCATGGAAAGACACCATATGAGATGGTGAAAAAAGAAGCCAAATCTGAAGTATTTTCATGTATTTGGATGCAAGTATTTTGTTCTTAAGACTCATCCTGAACAGCTATCCAAATTTGATCTAAAAGCTGATGAAGGAATTTTTATTGGATATCCACTTTCCACAAAAGCCTTCAGAGTCTACAATTTAAGAACAAGGGTTATCATGGAATCTATCAATGTCTCTTTTGATGATAAGAAGATTACAGGACTTGAAGATTTTAATGATCATGATCAGCTGAGATTTGAGAATGAAGTTTTAAATTATGACTCTGTAAATCCTGACAGTCTAAATCCTGACAGTCTAAATCCTGATACTGCAAACTCTGATGTTATTGAAACTGTGGTGACTATGCCAAAGGAAAATGCATCTGTGCAGGGGGGGCATATTGAAGATATAACCACATCTCAAGAAGCATCAGAACCTAGAACAGGCTCTTCAAGTTCTGATTCATCAAGTTCTGATGAGCCAAGTTCTGATTCTGGAAACTCAAATTCTGATTCATCAAGTTCTGATGGGCCAAATTTTGATAATTCTGGAAACTCAAATTCTGAAGGATCCAACTCAGAGAGCATAATTTCAGGGGGAGCATCAGAAAATGTTGATGGAGATAGCATGGATCATGGGGGAGCATCCAGTTCTAGAGATAACCTTCCATTTGAAAGGAAGTGGACTATAGCACATACATCTGACTTGATTATTAGAGATCCTGAATCAGGTATTAGAACTAGAACAACAACATCAAATGAATGTCTCTACCATTCTTTTCTTTCTCAGAATGAACCAAAGAAAGTAGAAGAAGCTCTTCAAGATGCTGATTGGGTGCAAGTAATGCAGGAAGAGTTAAATGAATTTGAAAGAAATAAAGTCTGGACCCTAGTGCCAAGATCAAAGAACAGATCTGTTGTTGGTACAAAATTATAATGACTCGTGAATTTTTCTTTTTATTTTAATATTCAAAAGTGTAATAAAGGTCTAAATTATTAAATAAAATGTGTGTAATGGTTTTGGCAGCAGTTACTGATTGTTATTTAATTATTTATGATTTGTTGTTATGTGGGATTGAATTGTGTGATTTATTAGTGAGTTGTATGATTTTATTTCGCTTGTAAAAAGTAATTTTATTGTAGTTTTAATTTCATAAATACTTGGATTATTTCTAAAATTGGTTTTATAATTTTATAATTTTAATAAATATTTTTAGGACTTTATAAAATTGAGAAAACATTATTTTATTAATTATTTATTTTTAAATGATTTTCTGAGTGTGTTTGGTTGTAAAATCCATACTTAATTATGGAAATCTTCAAAAATTACGAAACTCATATTTTATGAAGTTTATAATATTCTGAGAATTTTAAAATTATTTTGGGAATTTTCGGGAATCGTTTCACCCGCGCGTCGTTTCGTTATTTGTTAAAAAGCGGGTACGAAGAGCACCTTAAAAAGTGTTTTAAAAATTTTGAAATTTACATTTTGTAAACTCCGAGATATTTATGACATTTTGAAATTATTTTCGCAATTTTCTAAAATTATTTTTCTTACACCCAAATTCGTTAATTTCAATTTCGGGAGAAATTGAGCCATAAAACCCTTGTATTTATCTTATATATTACGTGTTGATTTCTGAAAATAGGGGGACACGTGTTGCTTTATTTTTGCAGCAGCTGTCAAACAAAAAAATAAAATCACCCCTTCCCCCCTTCTTCCTCTTCGTCCCTGTTACAATCTCTTTCGGTTTCTTTTGCTGTTGGGCTTGTGTTGATTTTCTGTTGGGCCTTGTTGGGCCGAGTTGTGTAGTGGATTTATTGTTATAATCCTAAAATTTTATTTCCTTTTTATGCAGGAATTATTGAGTAATTTTCGTGATATTATTAATTCGTGTGGGAAATATTTTTTAGTTAATCGGTGGAATTTATTCGGATACCCGAATATTTCGGGCACCAATAAATTTTGTCGCCGTACAGCGATGACTCGTTATGAGAGGACGGTTGACGGTGATGACGATGCTCTGAGTCCTAAATTTTATAAATAAATAAAATGATTTGTATAAAATGTTTTCGAAAATAAATTGTGTGTAAATAGATACGTGAATATGGAATTGGCATGGGAATAAAAATGTGAGTTGTTGTGATTGTTGACGTCGATTGTAATCGACGGGTAGTCTTATAAATAAAGAAGTTGGTGCCAAAATTTTCTAAATATATATTTGTAAACGTACGTATTTATATTATACGTGTTAACCCTAATAGTGTTCTGACTACGTGATTACGTGATTATGTGTATAATAATTATACGAGTCGGGTTATCGGATTGGGTTATTGGATTGAGGATATCAAGCATGTCGGTATAACTGATTAGGGTATTCTGTATTTGTAGATTCCGATCGAGTTTTCCCAGGATTAAAGTCAGTGTGAAAGCTACTTAGGGTTTTGTAAAGCGTTGCAAGGCAAGTACCCTGACCATTCTTTTATGGTTCAGTACGTATGAATAGCTAAATGTTTTATTTTCATAATGGAACATAAACGTTTTACGTTACGTATCCCCTATTCTTGAAAATGTTGTTTAAAATTATGTTTTGGGGAAAAGTAACTTCTTAAAACGCCTATCTCTAAATGTGATTAAAATGAAAATAAATTGTGAATAGTGTGTTGTGACAGAATTGATTTTTGAAAAGAGATAGGTACAAGTGATTTTGAAAACTAGATAAAATGATCAGATGTGGGATATGTTGGGGCCAGAGTAGGCCTATTGAGGTGGCGTAAGAGGCTAATTCGGTTGCGCGCACTGTATAACCGATTAGTCCAGTAGGTTAGAGACCTAGCTAGTCTCTGAGTTCTGGAACAGGTAAATGGGATGGCAGTTGGAGTCGTCTGGTGTTGATAGCCTAATCAGCTGTCTTCACATATCCGCTACGTATCTGATTTGGATTTGTGATTCCCGTAAGGGCATGAGTAGTTGATACAGCAGTTTTATAAATATGATTAGCATGCTAAAATTGGACTCTGGTATTTATACAGCACACTGTTATGTCATTTTGATAAAGCATGCTAGTTAGTGATATCCAGTTATCTTTTATTTTCATTATAAAGTGTTGATATCATGATTACAGCTCTGTTCCTATTATTGTTACATTACTGCTTTTATTCCGTTATTCATATATTGGTGCTGCTGAGCGATTATGATCACCCTTGCAAACTGTTATGTATATCTCGCAGATGCCTAGAAGACCAGTCAGTCAGACCCAAGTTCCCGCCCCTACTGGACCCGGCTCCTCTGAGGTAGTTTGTATTAGGCCATGAGGTCTGATGAGTTGTTGAATAAAGCTAGAGTAGATTAGAGGTTGAATAAATGGTTTGTATTAATGAGAACCTGAATTATACTTGAACCTGGATCGGATCTTGGTTTGGGGTCAAGTTAGTATATTTGAATAATAATCTTGTTGTTTATATTATTGGTGATTGTGTTTGGTGATGTCAACTCCTGACCCCAGGGTTGAGACCGTCACAGTTGGTATCAGAGCTACAGGTTCAAGTCCCTGATTCAGGTTAAGGATTTTGTCGAGTAGGTGATAACGTGAGTCTTTAGGTGTGAGTCAGCAACTCATATAGAGGAGCAAACCTTTAGGGTCAATCGAGGGTTCCGACGGCGTTACCCTGGCATCTATTAAATGTTTTGATAGAATTTTCTTGAACTGGTTATGTTTTCCCTGTATATTTATTATGTTGGCAGTGGCCTATTCCGATTTTGAGTTCTTCATCTCAGGAGAATCCCTCTGATTCGGATAGCTCAGATTCTGAGAGACCCCCGGATGTTGTTACTGAGGAGACCCCTATGCCTCCTCCACCAGTCCCTTCCTTTGTGCCGAGAGACATCCCTGGACCCGGTCCTCGTCCCCGTTGGGTACGTAGGTCTGTGTCTGCTGTAAGGGATTTCCCTCCTGGCTGTGGTCCCAGTTCTTCCATGATGAGACCTCCAGTACCTCATGTGGCCCCTAGTGGTACTTCTTCACCGATCCCTTACCATGTTCACCGAGCGATGAACATTTCCTTTATCAAAGATCAGAGTCTGGAGTTTGCTGCTCAGTTTGATCAGGTACCTATTGCACCTTTCTAGGGTATTTCTGCCCCTTCCCCTGAGGTGCGGGCCCGTGTGCGAGCATTGACCCAGATGGCTGTAGAGAGGGCTAGATATGTTGACCGTTTCATTAGTTCAGAGTTTAGAGCTGTGCAGTATCAGGACCTAGTGAACTGGCTAGTGTTTAAGCTAGGTTCCATTGATGGCAGTGGTAGTGGCTAAATAGAGTTGCAGCAGAGAGATACAAAGCTCAGAGTTGCCTTCTAGGAGTTCTGTAGTTGTTTACTTTGTATAGGTACATTATGTTGTGATAGTTTGTAGTAGGCGAGGCTGCTATGACAGCCATTTTTGGTGTGTATTCGGATTGGTTCTTTTCGGTTGGATTTTCAGTTGTACTAGTTGGATTCTGTTGGTTATTGTATTTCAGCTGCTTTATCCTATTGTTCAGTTTTTATATATTGTGTGTTGCTATTATTGTTGTTATTATTATTATTGTTTCTGTTGCTGGCATTTTTAGATTATAATCATTCACTCAGGACGGATCCAATTAAACTGGGGATGAGAATATTGTCTTAGTGGCAACGCTCTCCTGATGCATAAATATAAACTGCCGGAGCAATCCATTTTCTTATGTATGACTGTTATGTTTCAAGAGATGCCACCAGAGAGAAACTTTCAACCCAATAACGGATCCGCTGGGGATCCTTCCATGATTGACTTGATGAACTTGTTGCGTCAGCAGTCTGTACAGCTGGCCCAACAGCAACAACAATTCCAGCAGCAACAACAACAATTTCAACAACAACAACAACAGCTCATACAACAACAACAGCAAATCCAACAGTAGCAACTACAAATCCAGCAGCAACATATGGTAAGGGGCAAATCAGGATGTTAGTTTTAAGTCTTTTCAGGAAGTGAAGCCCCCAGAGTTTAAAGGAGAAGTAGATCCTGTTGCTGCCAGGATATGGTTAACGGAGATGGAAAAGGCGTTTGCGCTCACCAAGGTGAGTAAGAATTTAAAGACTGATTATGCTAGTTATTTTCTAAAGAATGATTCGAATTATTGGTGGGAATCTACGCGAGCCCTAGAAGGAGAAGGTCCAGTTCCATGGGCCAGATTTACAGAGTTGTTTTTGGAAAAATACTTTCCGGACTGACTCTAGAGTCAAATGGAGGTGGAATTTTTGGAATTAAAACAAGGAGATAGGAGTGTCACGGAATATGAAGCGAAGTTTACGGAGTTGGCCCGTATAGCACCGGAATATGTGAGTTCAGAAGCTCAATGAGCGAAGCGGTTTCAACAAGGGTTGAAGCCAGAAATAAGGAGTAGAGTTGTAGCCTTACAACTCAAGACATATACTTCGGTAGTTCAGGCTGCCCTAGTGATAGAGAGTGATCAGAAATTAGCTGCAAAGGAACAGGGTGAGAAGAAAAAGAAATTTAAAAGTGGACCCGCTAGGTCAGAATCAGGAATAGTGAGTCGAAAGTTCCAGCGTTGGTTTGGAAGGAATAAGAATAAGAGGTTCAAAAGGCAGAAATTTCCCCAGGCTAAACCCGGTACCACTTCAGTTAACTCTGCCCCGACGAGGATGAGTAAGCTAGTGGCTGATTGTAAGATGTGTGGGAAGAAGCACAGTGGACAGTGTCGAGAAAATATCAATTGTTTTAAGTGTGGACTGAAAGGTCACTATTCCACGGAGTGTAAGTCTGAGATTCAAGGAGTTACTTGCTTTAGTTGCGGCAAAGTGGGACACATAGCTAAGAATTGCAAGTTAGTGACCCATGGTAATGTTGGAAGGAGTATGTCCCAAGGACCAGAAATCGGTACTGCTAGAGCTAGGACTTTTAAGATGACCCAGAAGTCTCCAGTTCATGACTCTGATGTGTTGCAGGTACACTTTCTCTTAATTCTGTACCTGTTAGTGTTTTGTTTGACTCGGGAGCGTCCAAATCTTTTATATCTGTGAATTGTGTGAATAAAATGCAATTGATATTGGAAAACCTAGACGAACCTTTGACCATAGAAGTGGCTAATAAAGATAAGGTAACGATAAGTCAATTTTTTCCTAGATGTTCCCTAGAGATTTTCGGGTATATGTTCCCTGTTGACTTAATACCTTTCGAGTTGGGAGACTTTGATGTTATTTTAGGTATGGATTGGTTGTCTTTACATAAGGCGAATATAAACTGTAAGAAAAAAAGAGTTGTTATGTATACCCCAGATAATAAAAGGATCAGCTACCAAGGACAGAGACAAGATAGGAAGTTCCTTTCAGTGGTGCAAGCAAAGAGATTGTTGCGGCAAGGATGTGAGGCGTATTTGGCTCATGTGGTGGATACGAAGAAAGAGACCCTTATTTTGGATGAAATTCCCATAATTAGAGAATTCCCTGACATTTTCCCAGAAGAGTTACCAGGATTGCCACCGGATCGAGAGATAGAGTTCTCTATTGATTTGATTCCTGGAGCTGAACCAGTTTCTAAGGCTCCATACCGGATGGCCCCAATGGAAATGAAAGAATTGCCTAAGCAATTCAGGAATTATTGGATAAGGGAGTCATTTGACCCAATGTTTCTCCGTGGGGTGCTCCGGTGCTATTTGTGAAGAAAAAGGATGGGAGTATGAGATTGTGTATTGACTACAGAGAGTTGAACAAGTTAACGATAAAGAATAAGTATCCTTTGCCACGCATCGACGATTTGTTTGATCAGCTTAAGGGAGCATGCTATTTCTCAAAGATTGACTTAAGATCTGGCTACCACCAACTGAAGATAAAGCCTGAAGATATCCCCAAGAATGCATTTAGAACAAGGTCTGGCCATTATGAGTTTCTAGTGATGTCGTTTGGATTGACGAATATGCCTGCGGCTTTCATGGATTTGATGAATAGGGTATATAAGGAGTATCTAGATAAGTTTGTTATTGTATTTATTGATGACATCCTCATATATTCGAAGAATTCCGAAGTTCACGCAATACATTTACAAATTGCCCTTTAGAAGTTAAGAGAAAAGAAACTATATGCGAAGTTATCCAAGTGTGAATTTTGGTTGACAGAGGTGCAGTTTCTTGGACATGTAGTGAGTCAGGAAGGTATTAAAGTAGACCCAGTAAAGATTGAAGTTGTATCAAAGTGGGAGCAACCGAAGACACCAACAGAGATAAAGAGTTTTCTTGGGTTAGCAGGATATTATCGACGGTTTGTGAAAGATTTCTCGAAGATTGCATCCCCATTAACCAAGTTGACCAGGAAGAATGAGAAGTTCGTTTGGACAAAAAAGAGTGAAGAGAGTTTCCAGGAATTGAAACGAAGACTAGTGACGACTCTAGTGTTAGCATTGCCAGATGAGACGGGAAACTTTGTAATCTATAGTGATGCTTCTTTGAAAGGATTAGGTTGTGTGCTAATGCAGCATGATAAAGTTATTTCTTATGCCTCCAGATAGTTAAAGCCTCACGAGCAGAAATATTCAGTTCATGACCTTGAGTTGGCGGCTATATTGTTTGCTCTAAAGTTATGGCGTCACTACTTGTATGGAGAGAAATGCGATATTTATACAGACCATAAGAGCCTGAAGTACATATTCACGCAGAAGGATTTGAACATTAGGCAGAGAAGGTGGTTGGAGCTTATTAAGGACTACGATTGTTCGATTAATTATCACCCCGGTAAAGCCAATGTGGTGGCTGATGCCTTGAGTAGAAAGGAAAGGTTGAATATGATTAAGATGGCGGAAGAACTAGCACAAGATTTGGAAAGAATGGAGATTGAGGTTCGAGTACCTAGCGAAAGTCAGGGGCAACTATATGAAGTCACCTTCCAGCCGCCATTGATGGAAAAGATCAAAATGTGTCAAGAAGGAGTTATGGAATAAGAGTTGGATACTTTGATGGGAGAAGAGTTGTGTACTCAAAAAGATAGTCAAGGTTTGTATAGATTTTCATCCAGAGTTTGGATTCCTAATGTAACGGAATTGAAGAACGAGGTATTATACGAAGCACATAACTCTAGGTTTTCTATCCACCCTGGTAGTACTAAGATGTACCAGGACTTGAAGAGAAACTTTTGGTGGCCAGGAATGAAGAAGGATATTGCCAATTGGGTAAGTAAGTGTCATGTATGTCAAACGGTGAAAGCAGAGCATCAATGACCGAGTGGATTGTTACAACCTTTGGAGATTCCCCAGTGGAAATGGGAAGAGATTGCTATGGATTTTGTAGTGGGATTGCCAAGGACGAGAGCAAATCATGATGCTATTTGGGTAATCATTGATAGGTTGACTAAGTCAGCGCATTTTCTTCCGATCAATGAAAGGTATTCGTTGGAAAAGCTAGTTAAGTTATACTTGGATGCGATAATTACCAAACATGGAGTACATGTTTCTATAGTGTCAGATCGAGACCCGAGATTTAATTCCAGGTTCTAGACTAAATTCCAAGAGTGTCTAGGAACGAAATTGAATATGAGCACCGCTTATCATCCTCAGACGGATGGCTAAAGTGAAAGAACGATTCAGACTATAGAGGATATGTTGAGAGTCTGTGTTCTGGATTTTAAGGGTAATCGGGATGAACACCTACCTTTGATTGAGTTCTCATGTAATAACAGTTACCATGCCAGTATCGGGATGCCACCTTACGAAGCTTTGTATGGACGTAAGTGTAGATCACCGTTGTATTGGGATGAGGTAGGAGAAAAGAAAGTGTTAGGTCCTGAGTTGGTTCAGCAAACCAGAGATGCCATAGTGTTGATTCGGAAAAGGTTGGAAGCAGCCCAAAATAGACAGAGAAAGTATGCAGATTTACATAGGAAAGATATGGACTTCGAGATAGGAGCTCTAGTGTTACTAAAAGTGTCACCTTGGAAAGGGTTAGTACGATTTGGTCAAAAGGGTAAACTTAGCCCTAGATTTATAGGACCCGTTGAGGTTTTGAAGAAAGTGGGAAAGGTTGCTTATGAGATAGCGTTACCACCGCAGTGGCAGCACATTCATAATGTGTTCCACGTATCTATGTTGAAGCCCTATATCCCTAATTCGAATCAAGTTATAGAATATGAACCAATTGAGCTTCAACCAGATTTGTCCTATGTGGAACAACCGATTCAGATCCTAGACCGTAAGGAACGAGTCCTTAGGAATAAGTCGATCCCTATAGTAAAAGTTTTATGGAGAAATCCTCGAGTAGAAGAGTCTACTTGGGAATTAGAGTCAAACATGCTTGATAAATATCCTCATTTGTTTAGCTAAGTCAGATTCTGAGAACAGAATCTTTTTAAGGGGGAAAGGATATAACGACTCGTGTATTTTTCTTTTTATTTTAATATTCAAAAGTGTAATAAAGGTCTAAATAATTAAATAAAATATGTGTAATGGTTTTGGCAGCAGTTACTGATTTTTATTTAATTATTTATGATTTGTTGTTATGTGGGATTGAATTGTGTGATTTATTAGTGAGTTGTATGATTTTATTTCGCTTGTAAAAAGTGATTTTATTGTAGTTTTAATTTCATAAATACTTGGATTATTTCTAAAATTGGTTTTATAATTTTATAATTTTAATAATTATTTTTAGGACTTTATAAAATTGAGAAATCAATATTTTATTAATTATTTATTTTTAAATGATTTTCTGAGTGTGTTTGGTTGTAAAATCCATACTTAATTATGGAAATCTTCAAAAATTACGAAACTCATATTTTATGAAGTTTATAATATTCTGAGAATTTTTAAATTATTTTGGGAATTTTGGGGAATCGTTTCACCCGTGCCTCGTTTCGTTATTTGTTAAAAAGCGGGTACAAAAAGCACCTTAAAAAATGTTTTAAAAATTTCGATATTTACGTTTTATAAACTCCGGGATATTTATGACATTTTGAAATTATTTTCACAATTTTCTAAAATTATTTTTCGTACACAAAAATTCGTTAATTTCAATTTCGGGACAAATCGAGTCATAAAACCCTCGTATTTATCTTATATATTACGTGTTGATTTCTAAAAACAGGGGGAAACGTGTTGCTTTATTTTTGCTGCAGCTGTCAAACAAAAAATAAAATCACCCCTACCCCCCCTTCTTCCTCTTCGTCCCTGTTACAATCTCTCTCGGTTTCTTTTGCTCTCTCTCTACCTCGCAATCTCTCTTCTCTCCTCTCTTTTTTTCCGGTTGCTCTGTTTCCGGTAATTATGCCGGCTGTTGCTTCCAGTTTCGTTGTGGCTCAATTTACTTGCATATGTATATACTTATATGTATATGTATGTGTTGTGTTGTGTGTGTAATTGTGTTGTGTGTTTGAGTAGTGGTAGAAGGCGGCACCGCCGCCTGTGTTGCCGCTCTATTCGTGGTTCTGTGCCGCGTTTGCGCGTGTTGATTGCTTGAGTTCCTGTTATTCTCTGTTGATTTTGTTGTCGGGCTTATGTTGATTTTCTGTTTGGCCTTGTTGGGCCGAGTTGTGTAGTGGATTTATTGTTATAATCCTAAAATTTTATTTCCTTTTTATGCAGGAATTATTGAGTAATTTTTGTGATATTATTAATTCGTGTGGGAACTATTTTTTAGTTAATAGGTGGAATTTATTCGGATACCCGAATATTTCGGGCACCAATAAATTTTGCCGCCGTACCGCGATGACTCGTTACGAGTGGACGGTGGACGGTGATGATGATGCTCTGAGTCCTAAATTTTATAAATAAATAAAATGATTTGTATAAAAGGTTTTCGAAAATAAATTGTGCGTAAATAGATACGTGAATATGGAATTGGCATGGGAATAAAAATGTGAGTTGTTGTGATTGTTGATGTCGATTGTAATCGACGGGTAGTCTTATAAATAAAGAAGTTGCTTCCAAAATTTCCTAAAAAATATATTTGTAAACGTACATATTTATATTATACGTGTTACCCCTAATAGTGTTCTGACTACGTGATTACGTGATTATGTGTATTATAATTATACGAGTCGGGTTATCGGATTGGGTTATTGGATTGAGGATATCAAGCATGTCGATATAACTGATTAGGGTATTCTGTATTTGTAGATTCCGATCGAGTTTTCCCAGGATTAAAGTCAGCGTGAAAGCTACTTAGGGTTTTGTAAAGCGTTGCAAGGCAAGTACCCTTACCATTCTTTTATGGTTCAGTACGTATGAATAGCTAAATGTTTTATTTTCATAATGGAACAGAAACGTTTTAAGTTACATATCCCATGTTCTTGAAAATGTTGTTTAAAATTACGTTTTGGGGAAAAGTAACTTCTGAAAATACCTATCACTAAACATAATTAAAATGAAAAGAAGTTGTGAATAGTGTGCTGTGACAGAATTGATTTTTGAAAAGAGATAGGTACAAGTGATTTTGAAAACTGGATAAAACGATCAGATATAGGATACGTTGGGGCCAGAGTAGGCTTATTGAGGTGGCGTAAGAGGCTAACTCGGTTGCGCGCATTGTATAACCGATTAGTCCAGCAGGTTAGAGACCTAGCTAGTCTCTGAGTTCCGGAAGAGGTAAATGGGATGGCAGTTGGAGCCGTCTGGTGTTGATAGCCTGATCAGCTGTCTTCACATATCCGCTATGTATCTGATTTGGATTTGTGATTCCCGTAAGGGCACGAGTAGTTGATATAGCAGTTTTATAAATGTGATTAGCATGCTAAAATTGGTATTTATACAACATACTGTTATGTCGTTTTGATAAAGCATGCTAGTTAGTGATATCCAGTTATCTCTGATTTTCATTATAAAGTGTTGATATCATGATTACAGCTTTGTTCCTATTATTGTTACATTACTGCTTTTATTTTGTTATTCATATGTTGGTGCTGCTGAGCGATTATGCTCACCCTTGCAAATTGTTATGTATATCTCGCAGATGCCTAGAAGACAAGTCAGACAGACCCATGTTCCCACCCCTACTGGACCCGTCTCCTTTAAGGTAGTTTGTATCAGGCCATGAGGTCTGATGAGTTGCTGAATAAAGCTAGAGTATATTAGAGGTTGAATAAATGGTTTATATTAATGAGAACCTGAATTTTACTTGAACCTGGATCGGATCTTGGTTTGGGGTCAAGTTAGTATATTTCAATAATAATCTTGTTGTTTATATTGTTGGTGATTGTGTTTGGTGACGTCAACTCCTGACCCCGGGGTTGAGGCCGTCACAAAATTAGGTGTTTAGAAAAAAAACTGATAGTGATGGTATAATTACAAGGAATAAAGCAAGGCTGGTTGCAAAAGGATACTCTCAACAAGAGGGAATTAATTATGATTAAACATTTGCACCTGTTGCTAGATTGGAAGCCATAAGGATATTTTTGGCTTATGCTACTCACAAAAAGTTTACAGTCTTTCAAATGGATGTAAAAAGTGTTTTTCTTAATGGAGAATTAGAAGAAGTATATGTTGAACAACCTCCAGGTTTTGTAGATCCAAAATTTCCTCATCATGTCTACGGACTTGATAAAGCACTTTATGGCCTTAAGCAAGCTCCAAGAGCATGGTATGTGACATTAGCTCAGTTTCTTTTGGAAAGTGGATTTAACAGAGGGACTATTGACAAAACCTTATTCTATCTCAACCATGGAAAGGACTTACTTTTGGTGCAGATATATGTTGATGATATCATTTTTGGTTCTACAAATGACAGACTTTGTAAGAAGTTTGCCAAGCTGATGTAGTCAAGATATCAAATGAGTATGATGGGAGAACTAAGTTATTTTCTGGGCCTTCAAGTCAAGCAGAATGAAGAAGGAACTTTTATTTGTCAATCTAAGTACAACAGAAATTTGTTGAAGAAATTTGGAATGCAAGACTGTTCAAGTGCATCCACTCCTATGGCCACTGCAACAAAATTGGATAAGGATACTGGTACATCAGTAGATATTACTGATTACAGAGATGCAGATTTTGCAGGATGCAAAATTGACAAGAAAAGCACAAGTGGAAGCTGCCAATTTCTTGGAGGCAGATTGGTTTCTTGGTTTAGCAAGAAACAAAAGTCAATTTCCACATCAACTACAGAAGTAGAATACATTGCTACAGAAAGCTGTTGTGCACAGATTCTTTGGATGAAGAATCAGTTACTGGATTATGGGTTAACATATTCCAAAATCCCTATTTACTGGGATAATCAAAGTGCTATTGTTATGACAGGTAATCCAGTTTAACACTCAATGACAAAGCACATCAGCATAAGGTACCACTTCATAAGGGAACATGTGGATGAAGGTACAGTGAAATTGCATTTTGTTCCAACAGATCAACAACTACCAGATATCTTCACAAAACCACTGTGTAAAGCTACTTTTACAAGATTGGTAAATGAACTTGGAATGGTTTCAGGTTCTTTCTCTAAATCTGCTTAGTTTATGTTATGATACATCAGACTTTATGATCAGTATTTATAGATATTACTATCTAAGTGCTTAATTTGAAATTTTCTAAGTGTTGATTGTTGTCTGATGTGAATTTCTAAACTCTGATAGTGATATGAATGTTTCTGTGACTATTCAATCCAATGAGGATAATTGTGTTAGATGCTGACCTAGTAGTCATTAATATACTAAAGATCCCATGTTTGAAGTAATTGTTTATGTGGAAATCTTTTAACACAAGAAAATTCTGATATTGAGCTTGGTTAAAGTTTACTTTGTGTATCTTATTACTAAGTCAAAAACTAGAATAGTGCTTCTTATCTGTTAAGTTCTGATGTTAGTAAATCTGATGGATGTACTAAGTGCTGATAAGCCTCACTTATCAAAAGAAAAAGAAAGAAAAGAAATAAAAATCAGGTACTCATTTGAGATCTAGAGTAAAAATGTGGAAGGGAAGACCCAAGTGCATTGCTGGTATTAGGTAATATGCATTAGAAAAGCAAAATAAAATTTTCTTGGTGACTTTTCACATTCTTTGATTACTGGAGAAATACTCTGATAACAACATAAATTCTGATAAGCAGTCGTGACTCACTTACACTGAGAAGCCACTGTAACAAAGAATTTCAAAAGATGCATAAAATGAGCATAAAACAGTTGAGGTGGACTTATGCATGAACTCATTCTATAGTGGACTTCAGACTAATGACATATATTGAGCAAAGTTCTTAGTTATGCCTTATTTCTAAGATGTACTGAAGTGAATCAGACTTTACTCTTTGTCTGATATTTAGCTTATTGCACACACTTACACTCCATATGAATGATGAAAATTACTGTGGTGATAAATGTTGTTTCAGATGAACAGTTTAAGTGTCAGTTGCATAAATTCTGAGGACAAGTTCTGATGGAAGTTCTGATGATTAAGTTCTGATGAAACTATATCAGTATTTATATGAAGAATTACAGAAATAAACATTCACTTTTCGAGTAAAGGAGCCATATTCTGATGACTTTTAAATTCTGATAATAATCAAGTACTGATGCTGACGTGGCAGTATTTATTTACTTGGTTTATTTTTAAGTCAATACTTGAACGGTTATTTTTTTCAGAATATTGGATTATGTGAGATAAAGCAGTAATAATCATTTGTTTAGTGGGAGCAGTTTTTTTTAAAAACTGAACGTGCAATGTAATCATTACTTATTTACCGTGCCCATTAACTTTTGCCTTAACTGCTGCATGGCTGACAGGTGTAAAGGTCTGTTCCACTTCGCAATAACTGCTGTCACATGGGTTGTCTAAGTAAAAGAGATAAAAGATTTTTAAATCTTTTATTCACATATCTATTCTATTCACTCTCTCTCTTTTTCTTATTTTCTCACATTTTCTGACGGCTTTCTATACAAACTTTTCATCAAACACCTTTCAGGAAAACTAATTTCTCACCTATTTCTGATGGCGCCCAAGGATTTAATTGTTGATGGAGCCAAGTTTGTACCAAATAACTATGCTGCAATCCTGAACAAGGCTGACGCTCCATCAGATCTGCACTTTGTGCAAGATTTCTTAGCTAATAGTGAGATTGGGTACGCTTTGACCCAACCTCAATCTATTTCAAGCAAACAAGTGCTGACATTTTGGCGAACTAGGCTTTTTGATGATGGTGGTGCTGCTGGTTCACCAAGCATAATTTTCACATCAGGAGATGTCGAGCATGTGGTGACTCTAGGAGCAGTTCGTAAAGCTCTCCACTTACCTGAAGGTTGTACATTCTCAACAGTGGAGGATCCTGTTTTACAGCAGCTTATGGCCAGTCTGGGCTATGAGAAAAGTTTGGGAAAGCTGGGTCAACTCAAAAGATCAAATATCATAAAGGAATAGAGCTTTTTCTTTGATTGTATCACAAATGCATTCGCCAATAAATGCTCCAACTTTGATGTTATTCCCATCATGAGTTAGCAAATCGGGTATGCCCTTATCCATCAAACTCATTTTGATTTTGCAAGTGTTGTGCTAGGTTTTATAGGGGATAGGATGACAGAGGGTAGGAATGTAGTATATTTTGCTAGATTCTGTCAGCTTATATATAGTTAATGTTGTGCTGATGAACCCTAATTGTTCAGTGACCATATTTCACCCTTTAAGCTTGCAAAAAGGGCCTTTAATGATTTGTTAAATGCTGATAATAAGACACAAGTGCTGAGACCCTTACAAATTCCTCAGTCAGTAAAACAAATCTTGGTAAATGCTGATCCACAAACTTATACATCTGTCTATCCTGATGTTCAACCCATCAACTCATCATAACCAACACAACAGCCATCAGAACATACCACAACTACACAAACACCTCAAACTTCTTAACCTCAACCAACTCAACCCTCCATCAGGACATATTACAAACCAACACAGTCATCTCAACCTCAACCTTCAGCACATCTAGTGAATCCTTCATCTTCAAAACCCAAGAGGACTAAGATAGTACCTCAGTCTCAATAAAAGAGAAGGAGAATTGTTCTGAGAGATGAGTCAGATAATGAGGAACAGGTTCCAATATCAGAACCTATTTTTGTAGAAGCTGACAAGATCTCTTCTCAGAAAGATACTGAAACTGGGAGTTCTAGGCCCCTCAAAAGGCTTAGAAAGCTAAATTCTGATGAGGAAGCTCCCAAAGTCTCTACTTCTGCAAAGAGACTTAAAAAGCAAAGAGCCAGGAGGGCTGTAAGTGAATCATCACACTCTGAAGAAGTTCTGGAAGCAGCGGCTAAGGAAGGGGGTCAGGAATCTCTGATCCCAACAGAACCTATAGTAATTGAATTACTTTCCACAGTTGAATCAGACTTTACTCAAGCTCAAAAGTCTCTTATTCAAGAGCAAGAGGATATTCCAGAGCAAGTGCCTACACCTCCTTTGTCTCCTATAATTGATCCAGTACATGCTGAAGACCCAGGTACAAGTGCTGAAATAGACATACATAACTTGGTTGTGCCTGAGGTTCTGTACTTGGAAGCTCCACCAACTCAACTCACTCCACCAATAACACCAATTTTGGATGCTGATTTCAATGCAGACATTCCAACAACACCAGTTCTGAATCTAGATGATGAAGATCAGATTGAAGGTGGGCATCAATATTTGGATGTTGATCAGAACTTAGTTGTAGATCAGAATTTAGAGGATGATATTGAAACCTCTATAGCCTCACATACTGTTATTCTATCAGAGGATGTTGATACTGCAGGCTCTGTAAGTTCTGATGCTGACAATGTTGAATCTACTGGTGAAGCTGCTACTATTCTAGATGTTGATGCAGCTGGTCCTTCAGGACATGCACCTCGATAAACATTTAATAAAGCTGATTTGATCAAGAAGTTTGTTAGAGAGGATGAACCAGTACCTTGGAGTGAAACTCCTAGAGGAAAGAAGGGATTAAGGAATGGAACACAGTTAGTTTTGTTCCTACTGAAAAAATTCTTGCTGAGCACCTGGCCAAAATTGATGAAATGCTAATAAATGATGATTTCAAGGCACAGCTTAGAGTTACTGTATTGAGTATTATGCACCTTCAAGGTCAACACTCAATAACTCATGATAAGGTGAACAAAATTCAAGAATCACTGATCCATCAAGATATGAATATAAAATTGGAAAAGAACAGGTTTTTTAAGCCAACCTTTGACTGAATTGGGTATATTCACTAGTACATAATTATCTTTAAGCATCGCACTTTTAGCGTCAGTTATATGCAGAACCGTGGCCTATACATACTTTAGGTGTCGGTTGTTAGCTTAACCGACACTTAATGTCATTTGTGTTGGAACTTTTGCGTCGGTCATGAAACAACCGACGCCTAAAACTGACTCTTTAGCGTCGTCTTTAGTCAGGCGACGCCTAAAACAAACCTTTAGCGTCGGTCATTAACACCCGATGCCTAAAACTTATCCTAAAGTGTCGGTCTTTACTTAGCCGACGCCTAAAGTAGCCCCTGTAGCGTCGGTCTTTACTCAACCGATGCTTAAAATGATCCTAAAGCGTCGTCATGAATAACCGACGCCTAAATAACCGACGCCTAAAGCATCGATTATTTCACAGCCGACGCCTAAACTGACCCTTTAACGTCGCATTATCTTTAACTGACACTAAAAGTATTTAAATTTTTTTAAAAAGGATAAATTTTTCTGGCATCCGGTGATCTCTTTTTACTTCTCAATCTGCATATAGGATGGGGAATTTATATTTCACATAGGGTGTGAACAAGTGATTGCGTCAAGTTTGGTGAGTGTGGTTTTTTTTTGTATTTTATTATTTTTAAATAATTTTAATTATTTTTAAAATTCAAATTTAACTGGTATTTAGTTGTACCAATTTTTTTAATTATATTGTGAGTAATTAAAGTATCCGATTTTTTTTACAAATGATTATTTTAAAATTTATAGAAAGATTGGATTTTCAAATAATTGAGAATTTTCATTAATTATATTATCATGTGAATAATAATATGATCTGTCATACTATATAAGGAAAAGTTATTAAAAATACTACTCTTCGAAAAGAGATCCTATTTCGATTAACAAAATAAAAATTTTAAATTATTAAAATAGAAATATTTGTTTCAAAATAAATATCTTGGAATTCTCTTCTAAAATTATTTATATTATACTATCTTTTAACTATTTTTTTATATAAATATTTTGTTATCAAATTCTTTATATTTTATTTCAATAAAGTTATTTTATATAAAAATATATATTTAATTTTTATATTAAAAAAATAAAAATATAATAATTATTAACATAATTCAAAATTTTTATGTAACATATGAGGAGTAATCTAAAATTCTTTCGAAATTTTTTTTTGTTTAACTAATTTTTTTTATATATTTATATAAATATTTTGTTATCGGATACTTTATATTCTATTTCAATATAATTATTTTATAATATATATATATATATTTAAATTTTGATATTAAAAATAAATAAAAATATGATAATTGTTAACACAATTCAAAATTATGATTTAAACATAATGATGAGTAATCACATCTAACCAAAATCATTTTTGAAAATTTATTATAAAAATGTAATAAAATTTAAAATATATTTTTAATTTTTGATATTAAAAATAAATAAAATATAATAATTATTAACATAGTTAAAAATTTTGATTTAAACATATTAATGAGTAATCACATGTAACTAAAATCATTTTTGCAAAATTTATTATAAAAATATATTATGAGTATATTTATTTATATTTTAGATCAATTCGAAATCCATTTATATAAAAGTTATATACAAGAAAAAGATTATATCTTTTTTTAAAAAAAATATAATGGTGATATAAAAGAATCCAAATATAAATAATTTACTCTATATTTCTGTTCTCGACCATTTGCGAATCCAAACACTAATTAGGTTTGAATCTATAAGTCAGATTCCTACTAATGCATACACCATCGTTGTATCTATACTGCCACCACCGATAGAGACAGAGATCGGCGAAAGAGAGAGAACATGAATCTGTTTGTCAGGCGGAACCCTAGTTGAGTCACGGCGGTGAGTAGACACTCTCGTCAGCGGCGAAAATGAAGGGTGTTTTCAAGTCTTAGCCTAAATCTCCAGTCGATATAGTTCGGCAGACTCGCGATATCCTCATCTTTGCTGATTGCTCTGCTTCTGAGGTTTACACTAGCAAGCGCGAAGAAAAGGTTCGTAATTTCGCTTCTTTGATGCTTTTTTTGGTGGGTATTAGTTGAATTGTTGTCATTCAAGTGTTTTTGTGGTAAAGATTTGATTTTGAGGGTGTTTGTAGAATGTTAATATGAAATTGAGTGTGTGTTGATTATCGTCTAGTTTAATTATTGCTGTCATTGAGTTGTTTGTGTTGTGAAATTTCGGCTTTTTTTATTATACTATTGTAGTATAATGAAGTGATGATATATAGAGTGGATGCGAGAACATACTAAACACGGATTTTCCATGACCTAATAGGTCAATAAGTTGTGCATTTGTTGCTAATACAAACAAAATAATCTAATCATGTGCATTGAATTTACCGTCCCCCTTTTTGTGTAATGTAGTCTCTAATAGGTCCACTTAAATAAACATCAGGAGAACCTTTAAGCATGCGCAGAAGGGATGCTTCTGTTTTAGTTGCAAACAATGAGA
The DNA here is from genome assembly GCF_009905375.1 of Apium graveolens. Lineage (NCBI taxonomy): Eukaryota > Viridiplantae > Streptophyta > Magnoliopsida > Apiales > Apiaceae > Apium > Apium graveolens. The sequence goes on along the minus strand of NC_133650.1, from coordinate 76,638,574 downwards.
ATATAGTGAGCATACAACGAGCACTCATGTTATCACAATCAATAAACCCGAGAGCATAAGCAACAGGATCCCACATTCTTTGGATACTCTTGCGAGTGCCCCCTCTAGATAAGAACCATTCAGAAAAACTAATCTGAAACAAAAAGAAACTGTAGAGAGTCAAAAAGATTCATAAAAATAAAATAAAATTCCGAGTACATGATAACATGGTTGTAGAGCTAGATTGCTAGGTATATCTCTTACATCATCCAAGTTTCTTATGTCCCTCATTGCTCCATCTTGGTCAACAAGTGCACATACAACTGGACTAAGGGCCAGGGCAAGAGCATTTCTTGCTTTATCATAAGTCTGGAAAACAAGATTAAAATTCCAGAAACACATCAAGCAAGACTTCTAGAGATGAGAGCATACAAATTTTGCTTCAGATATATTAAATTGATATCAGGAAGATCAAATTTTAGAATCTCAAGGAAAAAATATTATAGAATGCTGCAAACCATAAATCTAATGTTCATACTACTTTTGATGACAAAATAGCATCGTGTTTGTTTGGCTAAGTCTAAAAGCTTACTTAAGATGCAAAAGTCTTTGTAAGACCATCCTAGCTCTAAAGCTTAGTCAAAACTCAAAAGGGATGTGTTCAATGAAAACAATAATTGATAAAATATATACTAAATAGATATTCAACACAGAGTATAGAGAACATAAATGGATAACTGGTAATTTATGCAGTAATGTTACTATGGCAGTTTGAGGGTCAAGCTGCTATCAGGAACATGAATGGGAGGTTACTTGAAAAAATGCTATGATATGAGTCTGTTCCACTCCCTGCACAACCGGTATTACTGGTAATCAGACTTCTTTTTATGATCTGTAGCTCAGGTAAAGAGCAATTCTTAATTTCAGATAAAACTGGAAACTCCGGCATTGGTATTTTACTTATTTAGGATAACACTTCTTAATAGGGTTCCCCAAAATGCTACAACAGATTTATAGCGGTAAAAACCTACCAATGGCCGGTCAAGCTTTCTACAGAAAAAACAATGCGAGAAGTGAAGTATTTGTAAGAGGGAAATGGTTTAAGGCTGTAACAATTACGGTACAAATATCCCAGGTGATTCTAAATTTTGCATTCATATGACACTGTCTGACTTGTTCTAATAAAGACTAATAACAAGCCTAAATTAATAAGAATTCTATAATATTAGTGAAAAAACAATTATATGCAAACTTCTTTGGCAATTAGAAATTTGTAGAACTTTGTAATTATAATGTATAAACTAAGTTTTCTCTTACACAATTAGACATACTAGTGTTGCGATCATAAGCGAGGATACGTAGATACGTATTTGGGTATGTGCGTCTAAAGATTGTGTAATCTACATGAAATATTGATATAACTATTACATTTACACAATGAAACCTAAGTAAAAGAAATATGATTCTCAGAATCACAATTCAAAGTACATAAGCAGCACATAAATTAGATAGAACTGATTGCATTGGGCAATGTTTGTTATTCAATCAATCAAGAATAATCATCCAGTACAAATGTCTGAAACACTACCTTGAGTTGATTCATCGTCAAAAAGGCATTAATTCCATGTAATGGTGCTCCAACTGGGAAACGAAAATCAAGCTCTGCAGTGAGAAGTATATCAGTAAATAAATAATTACGACTAAGACCTCATACGACAAATAAGTTAATTGTTCTGTCAAAAGTCAATGTAAAAGATTGAAGTGAAAAAGTTAAGCTTCAAACTTTACCACCAATTTCACCCCCTTTGTTTACAAATGTGTGAGTGTGATCCTTCACGAGCAGATTTTGATCTGCACCAACCTATCAAGTAGGGATTGAAAGAATCATGAGAATCTTGTTGACTCTAAGTTGTTTATGCAATATTAACCCAAGTATATTTCAAAAAGAGTACATCTAACATGTACTTTGTTAGAGGCCAAACAACTTGTATTTCCTAATTCTTTTTTATTGTACAATCTGCACATTACAAATTTGATGTCAGGAGCCCAGGACTAAGTAGGATATACAAACATTAAAGCATGCCACATAGCCACATACCAAGAGTTGTACATTAGAACATGCAGAACTAATTACATTGCTATATCTAAATATGTCCCTCATTTCGTCACAGACTTTTGAGCAAGGGACTATTTTCTTTATCATACTAGAGAAGAATCATTAACAGAGGAAAAAAATTGGCATTTGTACAAGACCAATAGTCATCATCATAAACAACTGCTACAGTTTATTATTGTGACCAAAAACGCTTTCTTTACCTTTTTCAAAAGACGAAAAGGATTATTGTAGCAACTGAAAAACACATGCTATCAGCTATGTGAATGTGTAGTTGGAATGTTAGACATAACAGAAGCAATAGACAGACTCCAAAACAAAGTTATATATGCATTCTCCTACTACTTATTGCATGTTCACTTCTGTTATCTTGGTAGGATCAGTAGGAATAATTTCAGTCTACTTCTTAATATTCCTTATTAATGGCAATAGAATCAAGTATCAGACAGGTTGCTTTGATATGCTTTTTTCCCTTGTGATTCTATAACTAATGAACTGCATATTTCAATAAATAAATGTTGTTAGATTCTTTTCTTGGCAGATTTCTAAACTATTGTTCATGCTGAAAGAAAAGTTTCCTTTATTTGATAGAGTTTGTTTAGGAAACTATTGTAGTTGATCTATTTCTACCTAGTAGTCTAACAGATGTCAAAAACAAAGTAATATTGGGTACTATTCATACATGGCCCCTGCTTCAAAGATATTATCCACAAAGTAATAGTGATACATGTATTCTTTTATTTATGATTTTTTTATTTGACAATACATCTAGTTAAAAGGAGCCAGTCCAGAACAACCCCCTCTCTCTTTAGATTGTTGATAAATTTAGTCTTTCTTGCCTATTTGGCCGAGTCTTGCGGGATGATTTAAATTCTGATGTTAATAATATATGTATGATGAATTGCTTCTAATATGGTTTCCTTGTAGTAATTCTGCTTGTACTAATGGTTATCTATACTAATGGTGTGTGTTACTAATTTTTGACTTTTTTTTGGTGATCTACAGGTGGTTAGCAGAGACTTAACCCACCCACGACATCTTTGTGCTAAGTATCAATTTCATTTGAACCCACCTATGTACCCTCCAGTCAGGTCCTTGGACCAGCAACAATTCGTGCATGTTCATTGTCCACTAGTTTATCCCGGGATTTGATCATTCTGGACAGGTTGTGCCTGGAAACAGAAGGTATTATTTATCTGATCAAGATTGAACTGTAATTCCAGCGGCGGCAAAGATACAGGGGAAGTGGTTGCAGGTCCTGTGTGATTTGAGTAACTATGCAAGTAAAATGTTAAAAGTTCATACTTATGTATATAGAAATCTTTGATTCAGAAAGATATTTAGCATAATTATGTATGAAACCTTGATCGATATATTTTTCTTAAAAATGGAATATATTTATTATTTGTTATGGTTTATTTGTGGTTGTTGTTTGTCTCATCAAAGTCTTCTGGAGGTGGAGGTGCATTGTGTATGTAAGACAACAAGTTAAGGTTATCAATAAAATAATAAAAGTATTTTTTTTAAAAAAACACTATAAGCGTCGGCATTCTTGTTAAACGACGCAATAGGTGCTATATTTATAGTGTCGGCATTTTTGGTAACCGCCGCTTATTCATATACCTACAGCGTCGGCAGTTTAGTTAACCGACACTTATGCCTATTCCTAAAGCATCGGCATTTTAGGTAACCGACGTTTATGCCTATACCAATAGCGTCGATTTCTTAGATAACTGACGTTTATGCCTATACTACGCCACTTGACCGACGCTAAAGTATGTTTTGACCGACACTATAGACCCTTTTTGTACTAGTGATTGAAAAGACTCAGGAGAAGCAACAAAATCAGATTTCTGAAATTCTAAAGAATCAAGCTTCTCAGCAAAATCAACTCAATGAGATCCAATCCTCAGTGGAATTGCTTGTCTCTCTTCTTCTGCCTACTGATGCCAAAAAGGGGGAGAAAGTGATTAAGTCCAAATGCAAATCTAGTCAAGTACTGAAGGGTAAGGATGATGGAAATGATGACCAGGGAAACTCTGGAACGGGTAGAGGTCATGGTCAAGGCAAAGGTTTTTCATCAAGCAAAGCTGGAACTACAAGTCAAAGAACAAGTTCTGATACTAGGAGAAGAACAAGTTCTGATACTGGTAAAAGGATAAGTTCTAGTGAACATCCGGAACTTGATGAAGAGATTTCCAAAAGGCTATTCCTAAAAGACAATTCAGGCATGGATATTGAAAGTCTGAAGGAAGAAGAAGCCAGACTTAAAGCAGAAAATGTCAAGTCAAAGTCTAAAGCTCAAGTCATGGAAAAGAAGCCACTTAAGCCTAAGGGCATTATGATAAAAGAAAAGTCAATTTCTGAGGCAACCAAAGCCAAATCACAAGTGGAGGTAGATCCTAGATCCAAGGGCAAAGCAAAAATTGATGAACCTGTAAAGGTATATATGCCAATCATGGATCTGGAGACAAAATCTGATGAAGATGCTAGTCTGATTTTGAAGAAAAAGGATATTCAAACAACCTCTGACAGAGCTCATATTGTTCAAGATCAGGACTTAGTAAATTCTGATATTACAGTGAAGCAAGCAATCTCTGACATAGCTCAAGTTGGCTTGATATCAGAAGATAAAGAAAAGGAAACCTCTGACATTGCTCATGTTAAACCTTCAAAGATACTACTGTGACGGCCTCAACCCCGGGGTCAGGAGTTTACGTCACCAAACACAATAACCAAAATATAAATAACAAGATTATTATTAAAATATACTAACTTGACCCAAAACCAAGATCCGATCCAGGTTCAAGTATAATTCAGGTTCTCATTATTACAAGCCCTTTATTCAACATCTAACACACACTAACTTTATTCAGCAACTCATCAGACCTCATGGCCTGATACAAACTACCTCAAAGGAGCCAGGTCCAGTAGGGGCGGGAACATGGGTCTGTCTGACTTGTCTTCTAGGCATCTGCGAGATATACATAGCAGTTTGCAAGGGTGAGCATAATCGCTCAGCAGCACCAACATATGAATAACATAAAAAAACAGTAGTGTAACGATAATAGGAATAGAGCTGTAATCATGATATCAAAATTGATAATGAAAATCAGAGATAACTAGATATCACTAACTAGCATGCTTTATCAAAACCACATAACAGTGTGCTATATAAATACCAGAATCCAATTTTAGCATGCTAATCACATTTATAAAACCGTTGTATCAACTACTCATGCCCTTACGGGAATCACAAATCCAAATCAGATACGTAGCGGATATGTGAAGACAGCTGATCAGGCTATCAACACCAGACGGCTCCAACTGTCATCTCATTTACCTATTCCGGAACTCAGAGACTAGCTAGGTCTCTGACCTGCTAGACTAATCAGTTATACAGTGCGCGCAACCGAATTAGCCTTTTATGCCACCTCAATAGGCCTACTCTAGCCCCAACGTATCCCATATCAGATCATTTTATCCAGTTTTAAAAATCACTTTTACCTATCTCTCTTTTCAAAATCAATTCTGTCACAGCACACTATTCAAATCCTCTTTTCATTTAAATCACGTTTAGAGATAGGTGTTTTCAGAAGTTACTTTTCCCCAAAACATAATTTTAAACAACATTTTCAAATACAGGGGATACGTAACTTAAAACGTTTCTGTTCTATTACGAAAATAAAGCATTTAGCTATTCATATGCACTGAACCATAAAAGAATGGTCAGGGGTACTTGCCTTGCAACGCTTTACAAAACCCTAAGTATCTTTCGCGCTGACTTTAATCCTGGGAAAACTCGATCGGAATCTACAAATACAGAATACCCTAATCAGTTATACCGACATGCTTGATATCCTCAAATTCTAACAACCCAATCCGATAACCCGACTCGTATTATTATTATACACATAATCACACAATCACGTAGTCAGAATACTAATAGGGGAAACACGTATAATATAAATACGTACATTTACAAATATATTTTTAGAAAATTTTGGCAGCAACTTCTTTATTTATAAGACTACCCGTCGATTATAATCGACGTCAACAATCACAATAATCCATAATATTATTTCATCATTTTATACAACGTACATCCCAACACTAATCGAAATTAATCGTTTAGGTCCGAAAATATTTTACGTAATCATTTTATTTATTTATAAAGTTTAGGACTCAGAACATCGTCATCACCGCCCACCGTCCGCTCGTAACGAGTCATCGCGGTACGACGGCAAAATTTCACGGGTACTCGATAAATTCTCGGGTTTCCAACAGAAAATTTCACCGATTTATCCTTAAGAATTATTCCGCACAAATAATTAATATCATAAATATTAATCAAAAATCCTGCAGAAAATAGGAAATAAAATTAAAGGCTGCAACAATCGAGCACACTACAAAACTCGGCCCAACAGTAGAGCCCAAAACAACCAGGCCCAACTGTGAAGCCTAAACCAACCCAACAGAGAACACAAGCCAAACCCACACAACATACTGCACAGCCGCACACACTGCACAGCTGCACACACACTTACACATAGGTACACACAGGCACACATATACATATAATCATATGCATATACATAACTGAATAGCACAAATCAAACCAGCCAAGCAAGAAAAATCAAGCGGCGGCTCACCGAAAACGGGCCGGAAAACAAGAACGACGACAACCAGGTGCAACAGCAAGGAAACAGGAGAGCAGAGAGAGAGAAAAGAGATAATAGAGAGAGAGAGAGAATCGAGAAAACAAAAGAAACTGCCGAAGCCGAGAGAGACAAAGAAGAGATGATGTTTTTACTCTCCCAAAACCAACTGCTGACACATATCTATTAATTGGATACGTGTTAATTTCTTTATAAGATTTTGACACGTATCCCTGATATACCTGGGAACCAAAATTTCGCCCCGGAATCTGAATTTAACGAACCAAGCCACCATTAAAATAGTTTCGAAAAATTGCCAAAATAAGTTAAAATAATATAAATATCCCGGAGTTTACAAAACGTAAATTTTGAAATTTTAAAAACGTTTTTTAAGGTGCTCTTCGTACCCGCTATTTAACAAATAACGAAACGACGCGCGGGTGAAACGATTCCCGAAAATTTCCAAAATAATTTTAAAATTCTCAGAATATTATAAACTTCATAAAATATGAGTTTCGTAATTTTTGAAGATTTCCATAATTAAATATGGATTTTACAATCAAACACACTCAGAAAATCATTTAAAAATAAATAATTAATAAAATATTGATTTCTCAATTTTATAAAGTCCTAAAAATAATTATTGGAATTAAAAAACTATAAAACCAGTTTTAGAAATAATTCAAGTATTTATGGAATTAAAACTACAATAAAATCACTTTTACAAGCAAGATAAAATCATATAACTCACAAATAAATCACACAATTCAATTCCACATATCAACAAATCATAAATGAATAATTAAATAACAATCAGTATCTGCTGCCAAAACCAACACACCTTTATTTAATTATCCCAACCTCTATTACATTTTTAAATATTAAAATATAAAGAAAATACACGAGTCGTTATATCATTTCCCCCTTAAAAAGATTCTGTCCCCAGAATTTGACTCAACTAAACAAATGAGGAAATTTATCAAGCATGTCCGACTCTAATTCCCAGGTAGACTCTTCTACTCGAGGATTTCTCCATAAAACTTTTACTATAGGGATCGACTTATTCCTAAGGACTCGTTCCTTACGGTCTAGGATTTGACCGATTGTTCCATATAGGACAAATCTGGTTGAAGCTCAATCGGTTCATATTCTATCACTTGATTCGAATTAGGGACATAGGGCTTCAACATAGACACGTGGAACACATTATGAATGTGCTCCCACTGCGGTGGTAACGCTATCTCATAAGCGACCTTTCTCACTTTCTTCAAAACCTCAAAGGGTCCTATAAATCTAGGGCTAAGTTTACCCTTCTGACCAAATCGTACTAACCCTTTCCAAGGTGATACCTTTAGTAACACCAGAGCTCCTATCTCAAAGTCCATATCTTTCCTATGCAAATCTGCATACTTTCTCTGTCTATCTTGGGCTGCTTCCAACCTTTTCCGAATCAATACTATGGCATCTCCAGTTTGCTGAACCAACTCAGGACCTAACACTTTCTTTTCTCCTACCTCATCCCAATACAACGGTGATCTACACTTTCGTCCATACAAAGCTTCATAAGGTGGCATCCCAATACTGGCATGGTAGCTATTATTATACGAGAATTCAATCAAAGGTAGGTGTTCATCCCAATTACCCTTAAAATCCAGAACACAGACTCTCAACATATCCTCTATGGTCTAAATCGTCCTTTCACTTTGGTCATCCATCTGAGGGTGATAAGCGGTGCTCATATTCAGTTTCATTCCTAGGCACTCTTGGAATTTAGTTCAGAACCTGGAATTAAATATCGGGTCTCGATCTGACACTATAGACACAGGCACTCCATGTTTGGTAACTATCTCATCCAAGTATAACTTAACTAGCCTTTCCAGCGAATACCTTTCATTGATCGGAAGGAAATGCGCCGACTTAGTCAACCTATCAATGATTACCCAAATAGCATCATGATTCGCTCTCGTTCTTGGCAATCCCACTACAAAATCCATAACAATCTCTTCCCACTTCCACTGGGGAATCTCCAAAGGTTGTAACAATCCACTCGGTCGTTGATACTCTGCTTTCACCGTTTGACATAAATGACACTTACTTACCCAATTGGAAATATCCTTCTTCATTCCTGGCCACCAAAAATTTCTCTTCAAGTCCTGGTACATCTTGGTACTACCAGGGTTGATAGAAAACCTAGAGTTATGCACTTCCTGCAATACTTCGTTCTTCAACTCCGTTACATTAGGAATCCAAACTCTGGATGAAAATCTATACAAACCTTGACTATCTTTTTGAGTACACAACTCTTCTCCCGTCAAAGTATCCAACTCTTGTTCCATAACTCCTTCTTGACACCTTTTGATCTTTTCCATCAATGCCGGCTGGAAAGTGAGTTCATATAGTTGCTCCTAACTTTTGCTAGGTACTCGAACTTCAATCTCCCTTCTATCCAAGTCTTGTGCTAATTCTTCCACCATTTTAATCATATTCAGCCTCTCTTTTCTACTCAAGGCATCGGCCACCACATTGGCTTTACCTGGGTGATAGTTAATCGAACAATCGTAATCCTTAATCAGCTCCAACCACCTTCTCTGTCTCATGTTCAAATCCTTCTGCGTGAATATGTACTTCAAGCTCTTATGATCTGTATAAATATCGCATTTCTCTCCATACAAGTAGTGACGCCATAACTTTAGAGCAAACACTATAGTCACCAACTCAAGGTCATGAACTGGATATTTCTGCTCGTGAGGCTTTAACTATCTGGAGGCATAAGCAATAACTTTATCATACTGCATTAACACACAACCCAATCCTTTCAAAGAAGCATCACTATAGATTACAAAGCTTCCCGTCTCATCTGGCAATGCTAACACTGGAGCCGTCACTAATCTCCGTTTCAATTCCTGGAAACTTTCTTCACACTTTTCCGTCTAAACAAACTTCTCATTCTTCCTGGTCATCTTGGTTAATAGGGACGCAATCTTCGAGAAATCTTTCACAAACCTTCGATAATATCCTGCTAATCCAAGAAAACTTCTTATTTCCGTTGGTGTCTTCGGTACTCCCACTTTGATACGGCTTCAATATTTACTAGGTCTACTTTGATACCTTCCTTACTTATTACATGACCAAGAAACTGTACTTCCGTCAGCCAAAACTCACACTTAGAAAACTTCACATACAATTGTTTTTCTCTTAATTTTTGAAGGGTAATCTATAGATGCATTGCGTGATCTTCTGGATTCTTCGAATATATGAGGATGTCATCAATAAATACAATAACAAACTTATCCAGATACTCCTTATATACCCTATTTATCAGAAACATAAAAGCCGCTGGCACATTCGTCAATCCAAATGACATCTCTAGAAACTTGTAATGGCCATACCTTGTTCTGAATACAGTCTTGGGGATATCTTCAGGCCTTATCTTCAGTTGGTGGTAACCAGATCTTAAGTCAATTTTTGAGAAGTAACATGCTCCCTTAAGCTGATTAAAAAAATCGTCGATTCGTGGCAAAGGATACTTATTCTTTATCGTCAACTTGTTCAGCTCTCTGTAGTCAATACACAATCTCATACTTCCATCATTTTTCTTCACAAACAGCACCCCACGGAGAAACACTGGGTCGAATAACTCCCTTGCCCAATAATTCCTGAATTGCTTAGCCAATTCTTTCATTTCCATTGGGGCCATCCTGTATGGAGCCTTAGAAACTGGTTCAGCTCCAGGAATCAAATCAATAGAAAACTCTATCTCTCGATCAGGTGGCAATCCCGGTAACTCTTCTGGGAAAATGTCAGGAAATTCTCTTACTATAGGAATCTCATCCAAAATAGGGGTCTCTTTCTTCGTATCCACCACATGAGCTAAATACGCCTCACATCCTTGCCGCAGCAATCTCCTTGCTTGCATTACTGAGAGGAACTTCCTATCTTTTCTCTGTCCTTGGAAACTGATCCTTTTATTATCAGGGGTATGCATGACAACTCTCTTTTTCTCATTATTTTCCTTATATCGAGACAACCAATCCATACCTAAAATGACATCAAAGTCTCCCAACTCGAAAGGTATTAAGTCAATAGGGAACATATACCCTGAAATCTCTAGGGAACAACTAGGACAAAATTGTTTTACATGTACTTTATCTTTATTAGCTACTTCTATGGTCAGAGGTTCGTCTAGGTCTTCTAACATCAATTGCATTTTATTCAAACAATTCGTAGATATAAAAGATTTGGACGCTCCCGAATCAAACAAAATGTTAATAGGTTGGGAATTAAGAGAAAGCGTACCTGCAACCACATCGGAATCATGAACTGGAGACTTCTGGGTCATCTTAAAAGTCCTAGCTCTAGCAGTAGTAGTTGCTGGTCCTTGGGACACACTCCTTCCTGCATTACTTTGGGTCACTGACTTGTAATTTCTAGCTATGTGTCCCAATTTGCCGCAACTAAAACAAGTAACTCCTTGAATCTCAGACTTACACTCCGTGGAATAGTGACCTTTCTGTCCACACTTAAAACAATTAACATTCTCTCGGCACTGTCTACTGTACTTTTTCCCACACGTCTTACAATCAGCCACTGGCTTACTCATTCTCGTCGGGGCAGAGTTAACTGAAGTGGTACCGGGTTTTTCCTGGGGAAAATCCTGCCTCTTGAACCTCTTATTCTTATTCATTCCAAACCAACGCTGGAACTTCCGACTCGCTATTCCTGATTCTGATCTAGCGGGTCTACTTTCAAATTTCCTTTTCTTCTCACTCTGCTCCTTTGCAGCTAATTTCTGATCACTCTATATCACCAGGGCAGCCTGAACTACCGAGGTATATGTCTTGAGTTGTAAGGCTACAACTCCAGTCCTTATTTATGGCTTCAACCCTTATTGAAATCGCTTCGCTCGTTGAGCTTCCAAACTCACATATTCCGGTGTTATACGGGCCAAATCCGTAAACTTTGCTTCATATTCCATGACACTCCTATCTCCTTGTTTTAATTCCAAAAATTCCACCTCCATTTGACTATGGAGACAGTCTGGAAAGTATTTTTCCAAAAACAACTCTGTAAATCTGGCCCATGGAACTGGACCTTCTCCTTCTAGGGCTCGCGTAGATTTCCACCAATAATTCGAATCATTCTTTAGAAAATAACTAGCATAATCAGTCTTTAAATTCTCACTCACCTTGGTGAGCGCAAACGCCTTTTCCATCTCCTTTAACCATATCCTGGCAGCAACAGGATCTACTTTTCCTTTAAACTCTAGGGGCTTCACTGCTTGAAAAGACTTAAAACTAACACCCTGATTTGCCCCTCTTATCTCATGTTGCTGCTGGATTTGTAGTTGCTGCTGTTGGATTTGTTGTTGTTGTTGTATGAGATGTTGTTGCTGTTGTTGTTGTTGTTGCAATTGTTGTTGTTGCTGCTGGAATTGTTGTTGCTGTTGGGCCAGTTGTACAGACTGCTGACATAACTAGTTCATCATGTCACTCACGGAAGGATCCCCAGCAGATCCGTTATTGGGCTGAGAGTTTCTCTTTGGTGGTATCTCCTGAAACATAACAGTCATATATAAGAAAATGGGTTGCTCTGGCAGTTTATATTTATGCCTTAGGAGAGCGTTGCCACTAAGACAATATTCTCATCCCCAGTTTAATTGGATTCGTCCTAAGTGAATGATTATAATCTAAAAATTCCAGCAACAGAAACAACAATACTAATTACAACAATAATAGCAACGCACAATACATAAAAACTGAAAAACAAGATAAAGCAGCTGAAATACAATAACCAACAGAATCCAACTAGTACAACTGAAAATCCAACTGGAAAGAACCTATCCGAATACACACCAAAATTGGCTGTCATAGCAGCCTCGCCTACTACAAACTATCACAACATAATGTACATATACAAAGTAAACAACTACAGAACTCCTAGAAATCAACTCTGAGCTCTGTATCTCTCTGCTGCGACTCTGTCTAGCCACTACCACTGCCACCAATGGAACCTAGCTCAAACACTAGCCAGTTCGCTAGGTCCTGATACTGCACAGCTCTGAACTCTGAACTAAGGAAACGGTCAACAGATCTAGCCCTCTCTACAACCATCTGGGTCAATGCTCGCACACGGGCTCACACCTCAGGGGAAGGGGCAGAAATACCCTAGAATGGTGCAATAGGTACCTGATCAAACTGAGCAGCAAACTCCGGACTCTGATCTCTGATAAAGGAAGTGTTCACCGTTCGGTGAACATGGTAAGGGATCGGTGAAGAAGTACCACTAGGGGCCACAGGAGGTACTGGAGGTGTCGTCATGGAAGAACTGGGACCGCAGCCGGGAGGGAAATCCCTGACAGTAGACACAGACTTACGTACCCAACGGGGATGAGGACCAGATCCAGGGATGTCTCTCGGCACAAAGGAAGGAACTGGTGGAGGAGGCATAGGGGTCTCCTCAGTAACAACATCCGGAGGTCTCTCAGAATCTGAGCTATCTAAATCAGAGGGATTCTCCCAAGATGGAGAACTCGAAATCGCAATAGGCCACTGTCAACATAATAAATATACAGGCAAGACACAACCAGGTCAAGGCAATTCTATCAAAATATTTAATAGATGCCAGGGTAACGCCGTCGGAACCCTCGACTGACTCTAAAGGTTTGCTCCTCTATATGAGTTGCTGACTCAAACCTAAAAACTCACGTTATCACCTACTCGACACAATCCCTAACCTGAATCAGGGACTTGAACCTGTAGCTCTGATACCAACTGTGACGGCCTCAACCCCGAGGTCAGGAGTTGACGTCACCAAACACAATAACCAAAATATAAATAACAAGATTATTATTAAAATATACTAACTTGACCCCAAACCATGATCCGATCCAGGTTCAAGTATAATTCAGGTTCTCATTATTAAAAGCCATTTATTCAACATCTAACACACACTAAATTTATTCAGCAACTCATCAGACCTCATGGCCTGATACAAACGACCTCAAAGGAGTCGGGTCCAGTAGGGGCGGGAACATGGGTCTGTCTGACTGGTCTTCTAGGCATCTGCGAGATATACATAGCACTTTGCAAGGGTGAGCATAATCGCTCAAAAGCACCAACATATGAATAACAGAAAAAAAACAGCAGTGTAACGATAATAGGAACAGAGCTGTAATCATGATATTAACATTGATAATGAAAATCAGAGATAACTGGATATCACTAACTAGCATGCTTTATCAAAACCACATAACAGTGTGCTGTATAGATATTAGAGTCCAATTTTAGCATGTTAATCACATTTATAAAACCGCTGTATCAACTACTCATTCCCTTACGGGAATCACAAATCCAAATCAGATACGTAGCGGATATGTGAAGACAGCTGATCAGGCTATCAACACCAGACGGCTCCAACTGCCATCTCATTTACCTGTTCCGGAACTCAGAGACTAGCTAGGTGTCTGACCTGCTGGACTAATCGGTTATACAGTGCGCGCAACCGAATTAGCCTCTTATGCCACCTTAATAGGCCTACTCTGGCCCCAACGTATCCCATATCTGATCGTTTTATCTTGTTTTCAAAATCACTTTTACCTATCTCTCTTTTCAAAAACAATTATGTCACATCACACTATTCAAATCCTCTTTTCATTTAAATCACGTTTAGAGATAGGTGTTTTCAGAAGTTACTTTTCCCCAAAACATAATTTTATACAACATTTTCAAATACAGGGGATACGTAACTTAAAACGTTTCTGTTCTATTACGAAAATAAAGCATTTAGCTATTCATATGCACTGAACTTGCAATGCTTTACAAAACCCTAAGTAGCTTTCACGCTAACTTTAATCCTGGGAAAACTTGATCGGAATCTACAAATACAGAATACCCTAATCAGTTATACCGACATGCTTGATATCCTCAAATTCTAACAACCCAATCCGATAACCCGAATCGTATTATTATTATACACATAATCACACAATCACGTAGTCAGAATACTATTAGGGGTAACACGTATAATATAAATACGTATGTTTAAAAATATATTTTAAGAAAATTTTGGCAGCAACTTCTTTATTTATAAGAATACCCGTCGATTATAATGGACGTCAACAATCACAATAATCCACAATATTACTTCATCATTTTATACAACGTACATCCCAACACTAATCGAAATTAATCGTTTAGGTCCGAAAATATTTTATTTAATCATTTTATTTATTTATAAAGTTTAGGACTCAAAACATCGTCATCACCGTCCACCGTCCGCTCGTAACGAGTCATCGCGGTACGGCGGCAAAATTTCACGGGTACCCGATATATTCTCGGGTTTTCAACACAAAATTTCACTGATTTATCCTTAAGAATTATTCCGCACAAATAATTAATATCATAAATATTAATCAAAAATCCTGCAGAAAATAGGAAATAAAATTAAAGGCTGCAACAATCGAGCCCACTGCAAAACTCGGCCCAACGGTAGAGCCCAAAACAACCAGGCCCAACTGTGAAGCCCAAACCAACCCAACAGAGAACACAAGCCAAACCCGCACAACACACTGCACAGCCGCACACACTACACAGTTGCACACACACGCGCCACCGCGCCACACACACATGCATACACCTTCACACACACTTACACACAGGTACACACAGGTACACACATACATATAATCATATGCATATACATAAATGAATAGCATAAATCAAACCAGCCAAGCAAGAAAAATCAAGCGGCGGCTCACCGGAAATGGGCCGGAATACAAGAACGACGACAACCAGGTGCAACAGCAAGGAAACAGGAGAGCAGAGAGAGAGAACAGAGATAATAGAGAGAGAGAATCGAGAAAACAAAAGAAACAGCCGAAGCCGAGAGAGACAAAGAAGAGATGATGTTTTTACTCTCCCAAAACCAACTGCTGACACGTATCTGTTAATTGGATACGTGTCAATTTCTTTTATAAGATTTTGACACGTATCACTCATATACCTGGGAACCAAAATTTCGCCCCGGAATATGAATTTAAGGAACCAAGCCACCCTTAAAATAGTTTCGAAAAATTGCCAAAATAAGTTAAAATAATATAAATATCCCGGAGTTTACAAAACGTAAATTTCAAAAATTTTAAAATGCTTTTTAAGGTGCTCTTCATACCCGCTTTTTAACAAATAACGAAACGACGCTCCGGTGAAACTATTCCCGAAAATTTCCACAATAATTTTAAAATTCTCAGAATATAATAAACTTCATAAAATATGAGTTTCGTAATTTTTGAAGATTTCCATAATTAAATACGGATTTTACAATCAAACACACTCAGAAAATCGTTTAAAAATAAATAATAAATAAAATATTGATTTCTCAATTTTATAAAGTCCTAAAAATAATTATTGGAATTATAAAATTATAAAACCAATTTTAGAAATAATCCAAGTATTTATGGAATTAAAACTACAATAAAATCACTTTTACAAGCAAGATAAAATCATATAACTCACAAATAAATCACACAATTCAATTCCACATATCAACAAATCATAAATGAATAATTAAATAACAATCAGTATCTGCTGCCAAAACCAACGCACCTTTATTTAATTATCCCAACCTCTATTACATTTTTAAATGTTAAAAAAAAACATGAGTCGTTATAACTACTACACCAAAGCTCAACAGACTCAACCTTTGAAGACTACATCAAGTGGTTTTGAAGCAAGAGTTGTTCAAGGAAAGGAAGCAAGAGACAAATCAGGATTGGGTAGTTTTAAAGAAAAGATAATAAACAATACTACCAATGATCCAACTTCCTTAAGTGAACCAGGAGTATGAGCAACTCCTGAGAGATTGAATCAACTTGAATCTGTACAAATTATTTACCACTCTGTTTTGAAAGAAGATATCATGTTATACTTTATGACAGAGGGGAGGGTATTCCAGATCAGGGAGAATGCTATTCCATTGAAGTATTTTGAAGAACTGGAATATGTTATATTTCTACTTCAAGTGAAAAACAGATCAATAGATGATGTTGCAGGTTATATAAAATCAAATATTCAAAGACAGAAGAGGCTTTACTCTGTAAAGTCTGACAACCCATACTGTTCTAAGTACAGATCTCACAGTGGAGATATTGTTGAAATGAAGCCTGATACTGCAAAAATCATCACTACATTTTCTGGTATTAAGGGACTTCAATTCAATCTAGAGTCTGATAAAGCCTATATCATCAGAATGGATCAGGTTATAAGAAAAGCTAAAATAAATGATCTCAGGGCTGCTATCTTTCAAAGTGGTGAAGATACAGTTGAACTGAAAAATGCTAAAAGGAGGATGGTCAATGAACTTGAATATGCTGAGAGATGTCTGTTGAAGAACTATCTCAGATTAACTCCTGATATCAAAGAGATCATATATTGAAGCCAAGTCAAAGATCTACAACTACTTAGATTCTGAAGGAAATACAGACTGAAGCTGATATCAAACTTTAAGGATGGTAAAGCTGTAAGGACTGTAAGTTGTAGTTATCAAGTCAAATTCTCATGCATTTGTACTTAATGTTTTTGACATCATCAAATATCTGTTAAACTTGTATATTATGCTAATTTACAAGTTGGGGGAGATTGTTAGATATATTTGTGATGTCATGTCTAATATGATTTGTGTTTAGTTTTCAGATCTTACTTAACAGGGCAAATCAGGACTTAACTGGAAATCAGTATTTATACTGAAGTCAGGACTTAAGATATCAGAACTTAAGTTGTCAGAACTTAAGTTATCAGGAGATAATATTAGGACTTAAGAAGATGTTCAGATAAGGAAGGCGGCTGATTGAAAGGAAAGAGATCAAGACAAGCATAAGAAGAGATATGCATGGAGAAGAATTTTATGAAGAATAGAATACTTGGAAGAAAAGATAACTAGTTGATATATATTAGGAAGCAGAATTATATTCGATATCAATTAGAAGATTATCTTGTAACTGTGTAGTATATAAACATAGATATAGGGTTTACACTATATGTGTTATCTTAATCGAGAATATTATTCATTGTAACCCTAGCAGCTCTCGTGATATTTGTTCATCACTGAGAGAGGACGGTTTTATTGTAATACTGTTTTATTAATAAAATTATTCTGTGTTTTATACTTATGTTCTTAAGTTCGATTTGATTGTAGTAAACACTGTATTCAACCCCCTTCTACAGTGTGTGTGACCTAACATTTTATTGTACGTTTAGTTTATTTGTGTGGTTAAAATTGAGCCACACATTTGAATTGAATAAAAAGAATACACTCAGCAGCAGATGTGATTCAAGCTATTGAAATTTTTTTCTGTTCATCTTCTCTCCCAAGAGTGGTGAAAAATAGCAGCAAAGAAAATATAGAGAAGCTCCGGGCATATTGTATATCCGTTTAACTTCTCACCGGAGTAACGTTATAATGCCCGATTTAATTCTTGTATATTCATAGGGGCATTATAATCGTTACACGGTAATTAAATCCTTAGACAAACAAAAGTTAGATCATTGTATAGGATTTGATTTGTAAATCTTTGTAAAAGCTAGGAACTTTTTTGTTCTTAGATTGTAGCCTATTAATTTATTTACCGGAGTGTTGCAACACCCCTTACGGATTTATATACGAATATATACTTCCCCGAATATCTTGTGTTCCTCATTTTATATTCCCAAACACTATTCACCTCAAGAACACAAAACCACTAACCGAGCACTAAATCTATATCCGCTAAAGATTTGAAAGAATTTTTAATTTAGTGATTATCGTATTCAACCCCCCCCCCTTCTACGATAATTCGGGACCTAACATACTCTTTCAACGGATGATAGAGTACATTATCCTTTGAAAGCTACAATTATACTTAATCAAATCTACTAAGGTGTTTTTGTAGCATATCATCAAGTCTACAATATATTCCTAACATGTCCTTTCAGCTGATCAAATAAATCGTCGATTCGTGGTAGAGGATACTTATTCTTGATAGTCAACTTATTCAGTTTGCGATAATCGATACACAACCTCATGTTTCCATCTTTATTCTTTACGAACAATACTGGTGCACCCAACGGGGATACACTCGGTTGAATAACTCCTTTATCTAACAATTCTTGTAACTGTGTCGCTAGTTCCTTCATCTCAACGGGCGTCATTCGATAGGGAGCTTTTGAAACTAGTTTCATTCTGGGATCCAAATCAATCGTAAATTCAATCTCTCGATCCAGAGGTAGTCCAGGTAATTCATCTGGAAATACATCGGGAAAATCTTTAACCACAAGAATTTCCTCAATCTTTAGGGATTCCTTCTCCACATCCTTTACGTGAGCAAAATAAGCTTCACATCCTCGTCGTAATAATCACCTTGTCTGAATCGCCGTTATATATTTCTTGTCTTGCTTCTTCCCTTTAAATATCACCTCAGTTCCGTCTTTGGATCTCAATTTTACTTTATTGCTTTTTACACTCGATCAGCGCATTGTGGTTCACTAACCAATCCATTTCGAGTATGACGTCGAATTCTCCTAACGTAAACGGTATTAAATCAGCAGAAAAGTGCCGACCTTCAACAATATCGCAATTAGGACAAATTCTATAGGCAGTAACTCTTTCTGATTTGCTACTTCGATAACCAAATTAGATTCTATAGGGTACGCATCACACTTTAATCTATCAATGACATTTTTAGAGATAAAAAATCCAGTAGCTCCAGAATCCATCGACACTTTAACTTCTACTGAATTTATAGCAAGCGTGCCTGCTACCACATCTGCAACCTGCACTACATCTTGCATTGCCATATTAAACATATGTGCCCTTGGTTGAACTGATTGTGCTGGTGGAGGCAGTGGTCCGGAAATATTAAGAACATTGCTGATAGATTCCTTACAATTCCTTCAATATGACCGACTTTCCCACACTTGGAACAAGTCATCTCAGGATTTCCCGCACTACTCGTACATTTTGATGAGTAATGATCTTTCTGCTTGCACTTAAAACATGTCACATTGATCTTTTACACTTTCCAAGGTATCTCTTTCCACAACCTTTGCATTCCGAGATTGAAGGCCTATTATCCCTCGTCGATTGTCCAGCTTTCTGAAAGTGATTCTTTTGATTCCCATTTCCAAGCTTAAATTTCTGGAATTTCTGACTAGCATTGCTAACATTTTTCCCAAACTTCCCCCTAAACTTAGAGCTTCTTTGATCCGGTTCTGAATCCTCAAACTTCCTTTTCTTTCCTTCATTTTCCCTTTTTGTTGTTTATCCTTCTCCTTCCACAATCATTGTTTTTTGTACCATAGCATCATACGTCCTTATCTCAAGAAGAGCCACGTGATTCTGAATCCACAACTTAAGTCCTTGTTAAAAATCTTTTAGCTTTTTAGCTTTTGAATTCACGTATTTTGGTACAAATCTTGCTAGCTCCAAAAACTTCACCTCATACTCTTTTACAGTCATATTCTCATGCTTTAAGTCCAGAAATCTCATCTCCAACTGATCTTGCATATAACTCGGTAAATACTTCTCTAGAAACAATTCTGTAAACTTCTGCCAAGAGATAGCTTCCTCTTCTTGCAACGCTTTGGTAGATTCCCACCAATAGCTAGCCTCATCCTTCAGGTAATAACACGCATATTTCGTCTTCTTCTCATCCTTAACTTCAGCTAACGCAAAAGCTTTCTCCATTTCTTTTAAGCAGAGTTGTGCTTTATCGGATCGGGCAAACCTACAAATTCTGGGGGATGAACGGATTGTAAGTGTTTAAAATTACCGATTCTCAAAGCTAGGGGTTGTTGTAGGAATTGAAGAAGTCAGTTCATCACAGGGGTGTCTTGGTTTTGATCTTGATTTTGAGTTTGCATTTCTTCTTCAGGGTGATTTGGTGAAGTGGCCATTTTATAAACCTGATGAGCAATTATTTTGTCATATGATAGCATGGCATGAATATAAACAATAATTCTTTATAAATAGCGGGTCATAACATTTTTTAAGTTTTACCCATTTGCACATGCAATCCTATTACTACATAATTCACTCACCGGTTAGGGATCTCACATGACAAGAGATTGGTTATCACAAATGTGTTAAACTAGAGTGTTACGTAACATGTTATGCAAATAATTTATGAAATTCAAAGAACCACAATAAGGGAATAAAGGTACATAGATAAATAGTTCGAGTATAACAAGTTCTGGATACAAGGTACAATAATATAATAGGGTTGAACATAGGAAAAACTGGAAAACATCCCCCTATCTACCCCGAACTTCTATCTAACTACTATCAATACATCTGACACTAACATAGATCACAATACAACATAAGGGAAACGTGGCATCTGACCAAGCATCCCAAGCCTATCAATGTTGAGAAACAATAACAACACAATATAGGCTCTACCAGATATCTCGTCTGAACTCACAATCATAACTAAACATGGCGATCAAGAACCTCCCTAAACACTGATAGCATCCATATCAACATCTTATGAACTCGGAAGACCTCGGCATCAGCATCACTGCAAGAGGCACCCTCATCCAACCGTCTCCGGGAAACTTGCTCAGCCATCTCAATACGAACACGCCACTCGGGCACTGACACCAACATCTGCAGCCTAGACTCTCGAGTCAACCTATCTATCAAAGATCCCAACTCAGGAATACGGGAGAACACAAAGTCTCGATCTCGAGCCAAATCATCACTAACATGGGCAGGTACAGGCACAACATGCACTCTATCAGGAGCCGCGCACTCAGGCATAGGAGCTGAAGAATCTGCCCTAACAACTGGGGACTCAGGTACTGGCATCATGGGAGAAACAGGCATAGGGGCTAGACTGTCCTCGGAAGGATCATCCTCAGAGTCTGAACTAATGTACTGGGCTCCTCAGATGCAAGTAGAAAACTATCCTCGGTAGAATCAAGAGGGCTAACAGGAGGCGTCGAATTAACATCACTACCACTATCAGGATCCTGAGATAAAACAGAAAACAGCAACCAAGAAACAATATTAGGGTTAAATCAAACCTCCAACTGACTCGATGCCCTAAGTTTAATTACTTTCTCAACCTATTCACTTGCTTAGACTATACCTAATAGTCTAACTCAACTTTATATGAGTCGAACACTCTCGTAATATTTAATCACCCATAATACCCTTTTATCCTAACTTGTCACATGGACTAAATCCTGTAGCTCTGATACCAACTTGTGACGCCCTCAATCTCGGTGTTAGGAATGAGGACCCACATCACTAATAAACTAATATAATATAGCAGCATAAATATATTAAACCCTGAAAACTATTAGGATCTAAACAGGATAAAGTATGAGACAAGATTACAACTACCAACCAGAACATTATTATTACAACCCTTAATATAAATAAATCCAATTTTTTTGATTTCGACTTGGAATCTACAAATACCCAAAAGAATCTGATCTAGCTATTAAAATTCCTACCAACTATTGTCATTTCCTCATACAGCATCTACCTGATCTGACATCTGAAATCCGACGGTACGGAAAGGACCGCCAGGAACGCTCTTACGAGCGGTGCACCTAAGTCTAGCCATCTTCTTGCTTAACTGTCATGGTTAGATCAACACAAATATATGAGAAAAAAGGCTCATCAAGTAACTATTTAAACAATTATACATATTAAAAAAATAATAGAGGCATTTTTAATCTCAATAACTAGGAGGCAGTATTCTAACAATATCTAGGAAAGGGTTCCAAGAGAGGGTTTCAGGGCTTTAAAGATTCAAGCTTTGTAACTCATGATTTCTCAAGAATAAGCGATAGGGTTCTCAAAGAGTTTATCATAAATTTAAAGAAGATCATTCCAAGCTTTATGTATCAAGCGTCAAAGTAGAGTGACAGGGTTCTCGATTAAGTTTTCTCACAATTGAAGATCATTCCAAGATTTGTGTATCAAGTGTCAAAGTAGAGTGACAGGGTTCTCGATTAAGTTTTCTCACATCTTCAAGAAGTTCAATGCAAACTATTCAATTTCAAATCAAAAGCAATGAATAAAGCTTGTTGCACAATAAAAAATCTTTCACTTTTACATCTTACAACAAAGAACCCTTTATTGGAATATCCATCTTTTAAATATAATACGGGTGATCAGCCCGTACTGATCGCCATCTGGTCATTAAGGTACCTATGGTATAATTTCAGCCTATATACTGGACTAACCTCGCTAGCCTCCTATGTAACTGGACTGGTCCCACTAGCCTCTTACGTCTCTATCCAAGCTTTAGGAATTTATTTGAAAAACCTTTATATTGGAAAACACAGAAGTTTAACTAAGTTCTTTTTAAGATTACCAGTATTTGAAATCATTTGGACTCCTTCGAGTCAAAAGTCACTATTAGGTTCAATTCAAGAATTCAAGTGAATGAGCAAGTGAAGCTCAATGAAAGTAAGTTGGGAAATGATTAGGCATCAAGTGTAGGTATTCACAAGGCATGCTAAATAAGATAGTTACAAGAAAGGAAACATTAACAAGGTTCAAGTTTACTACAATAGGCATTAGATTGTCATGGTATTAGCTACAAAGGATTTATCAAATTGTGTAGGGTCAAAAGATCGCACGGATAACAAAAGTATGAAAACAGGGTATAAGTACTTGAAACAAAGGTGTTACTATCAGGATTTATCACAAAGTTCAATAACAGCATTAAGAAGATTCTTTGCTCTATCGGTGCATATCATCAATATCTTCTCTTAGATCAAATCACAATAGAAGGCAGAGTTACTTGCCTCACAAAGCTTTCTTGTTTCACGGAATTTGAGCTACTGCCACCTAGAGCCTCTTTTCTTTTCCTAGCCTGAATGCCTTCACTTAATAAATATACAATACAAAATGAACCCTAATTAGAAATTTTATTAATTCCCGACATTTCTCAGAACGTCTAACTTCTACCCAATTGTATTATTCTCTTCCCTTATTCTACTTATACAACACATGTCCCATATTAGGCTAGCATCTATTATACACATATATTATCGACTCATCTTTACTCCACACATAGCAAGTAATCACACATTCACATAATCTGACATACTTCATTTATGACCAAATCTCAGTAAAATATATCGTTTATAGATCCAATATGTATATATCTATAACTTCTCTTGAAAATTAAACATAACGTACTCATAAATACGCTATTCCTTTTTTAACAACAAACCACAACAACAGTCAATCACAATCACTCACACTTAATCACTTTTTAGTAATTAACTTACAACATGTCATTCTACTTTATACAATTAACAACTAACAACTTAGCATATCGTATCGAGACTACAATACTAGATTCGAATCCTTCAATCCAATAAAATGATATTTCAATTCTTAAGTTCTTAAATACACTCAACTAATCAAATACTAATCTCATAATAATTTAAATTAATATGCAACAATTCACATCAAAAATCAACTTTGATCAAGTAATTTCGACTATAATTTCCTTAAATCACCAACTTAACTTATTCAACATATCACATACAAATTTCAAAATCAATCGAACTAAATTCATAAACCAAGGATTTAACATAACCGAATTAAATCAATTAATTTGAAATAATCTCGGTTTCAAAACCGAAAATTCTGAACTTCTTAAAAATCGACATGCAACCACTCGAAATCATATATTTGAATTAGTAGAGCACAGTCATAGCATCACAGCTCACCATCGACTCATCGGAGTTCATCGCCGGTGGCGGCGGTTTTCGGTGGTGCCCTCGAACCGAGGGTTTCTTACCAAAAACCACCGATTTTAAAGAACCAAACTCGTATACTTTGTTTTCATAAGAATCAAACCAAAACCCATTCGAATTCGAAGTGAAACTCGGTAAGGGTTTCGAGTTTTTTCGAATTTCACCAACACAGAATTGGCATGCTAACCCGAATCAAGGAACTAGGAGCAAGATGAGACTCAATCATGGTCTCAATTCAAAAAAAGAGTGCAAAACGAGAGAGAACGGAGAGATTTACTGAGAGAGTCGAGAGAGAGGAAAAGAGAGAGTTCGAGAGAGATGAACCGGGGAGGAATAAAAGAAAGGGGAGGGGTGAGTATATATATGTGGCAGGGGCATTTGTGTCCTTTTACAAATAAAAACAAAATTCTGATTTTTCTTTTCCATTTCCTTTTATACAAATTTCTATTCTAGTATTTAAAAAATAAAAAATTGCTTTTACAACACAAAAAGTGCCACATTCATATTTTTAATAAAAGAAACATGAATTTAGCTTTCTCCCCATATTTTTAAAATAAATTTTGAGCAAACAGATTAATTTATATGAATTTTACAGATAAATCACCAATAATAAAATTATCTCTGGAAAAATCATTTTAAAATACTCGAATATCAAAATAAATCAATTTATCATTTTTAAAAGGTCTCTAGGACTATTCTAGAAATAATAAAATAAATTTCACACTTTGATCATATTTAAATAATGTTATAAAAAGATATAAGGACTAAATAATCCTTATTTTAACCAAATAAAATCCTTTTGAAACTATTTAAAAACTCGTGAATCACAGATTCACACTTGTAACTTTCAAATATCATATATTCACATAAACGCATCAATGACATTCATATTTGAACACCTTAATACATCATTCCCCTTTTAATCGTTGATTACGCATATAATAATTACCCGTTAATTTGAATAACAATGTAAATTTTCACAATTATGAATCCATACAATATAACCATACAGAGGACTCGATATATTTCATATTCTGATATAATTCACAAATCTTTTATTCTTAATCCTTTTTCATTTTATCCATCTTTCGTATAACGGGTCTCGTTCCACCTAACGGTCCAACAACCACCGACTCATTTATGCTTTTCAAAACATAGCTTATGTCTTTTGCTGACTCATCAAACTGGAACGAGGCATTCAACACTCTCTTTCTCTATTTCACAGAAATTACATATAAGCCACAAAATTATATAACTTTATATTTTATACTCATAAATCAACATAATCCACAATTAGATCATAAAACTATACTTTATTCATACAATTACATCACGAAAATCCTAGTCGTTACACACAACACGGAACGAAAGTATACTGAATAATTGATTAACTAAATATTTTTTATAATATATCTTATATATCTTATTCTAATACTAAATAACAAATATAAATATTCTATTTTTATAATTTATGTATTCAGAATTTATTTGTTCTGGATTAGTATCAATCAAATGGTACATGAATACAAATCCGGTTCGGATTTAATTTTAAGATTTTAATATGAAAGCAAGAAAATACACGGAACAAATGTATATGTACACGATCCATTGCAAGAGATATAAGATATAAGAGGGTTTCTATCTATGTGCAAGAGATATAAGATGAATATGATTTTTTCCCTGTTGCCTTGTTGTGTTTGAAATCTGGTGGCAACGTGTATGTGTATCGATTTTTAATTCGTGTTTTTTAATACATTGTATCCGTGTAGGAAAAATAAAAGGTAATTTTATAAAATTATATGTAAGGGTAATTAGGTAAATTTATCGTATACCAAAAATAGGTACCGTATCAAAATTTTTAATATTCCGTATTTTATATAATAGTAATAGATAATAGATTATGTGGCTCAATTTAGCGGTTTTATTGCTTTGTGTTTTGATAGGAATAGAATTCCTTTTCTCTGTCTACGACCATGAAGGGTAATTAATTATATTTTGATACTCATCATAAGCATGTAAAGATATTCTAGGAATCATTCGCAGTGGATATATGTTGGAGGTCCCGATTTAGAGTTTATTCAACCCTGTAGAAAGGTAAGTCAGGCCAACCTCGATAGTTTGAATAATTTGGAAAAATACGACAAGACCTATTTAGATGAGTTTCATGGGTCGAGGTCCATCTATACGCATTCACAGCTGAAAGACATGAGGTTTTTAGAGGCACATGGCCGCAAGATTTGTTTGTAATGTTGTTATTTGTAGTTAATCACTAATATTATTTGGCGTTTGTTTTTATTTTCGATACTCCTATCCCAGTACTTGAGTCATGTACATGTTTTATTCATCCTGTGTTTCCAGGAGGCGAGCTTCTTTTTGCAGTAGTTTAAACTTTTCATCTGAACAGTCTATGTGCTCAAGTTGTTCCTCTCTCTGCGACTTCAATCGTTCGATTTTTTCAAGATGTAGATGCATGTCGCTAGCGAGTACCTGCTTCTCCTTCGTCGGGGAAACTCGTTGTCGCTGATCCGGCTTGAATTTACGCTTTTTTGGTAAAGGCTCTTTAGCGGTCTAATCCAGTAATTGGCTACAACGCTAGTGGCTTCGATGGCCCCTGTTCATCGTTTTGCCTTGACACGGCGGATATTAACCTTTGATTTATGTATCTACATTTTCTTGTGGATCGATCTCTTCTACAATCATGATTTTGTTGGAGTTAAAGATATAATGGGAAGTATTTTCTTTATTTATTCATTCAACCCTTATAAACGAGCTAGTGGATTTATATTATAGGGAGTCCTAAAAAGAGCTTCCTCGTTCTCTCCTATTACAATTGGGTCTATGAATATATTCTCTAGTCTAATTATTACAATTAAGGCTCCATTTGGGAGTGTTATTGAAAACTGTTGTGATTTGAGAAAAAATACCGGTGAAAAAAAGTATTGTTAGGAAAATTAGATGACTGTTTGGTAATTTTTTTAATTTATACATATTTTGAGATATAATATATATAAATAATATTTTTGAGAATGTTTGATGGTGAAACTGATAACTATTTATTGCAAAAACTGAAAACAGCTTTTTCCAAAAACATGGGACATGCTTTTGCTAACAACAGATTTTAGATCAAAAACGTTTTTTCAGATATCAATTTTTAGAATTTATCAAACATTTTTCTCACAGTATTTTAGCGAAAAACTGTTATAACTGTCTGGAACAAAAATATCAAACAAGGCCCAAGTCTATTTTCGTCTTCCCCTTTAATTCCTTGGTCCAACATATACACAGGGGCACACGCTCCACTCCACTTGACATTAGTTGAAGTTATTCATATAGTACTTCTTTGGCGATAAATGATGGATCTCTTGTTTTGAAATTGTCATTAAAATTGTCTGTATCTCCTGGCCGTAATGTTAGAGTCGACTGTTTCATAAAATTGTTCTTTTTGAATAAAAAAAGAGTGCAGGTTAGTGCATGAATTGTGTGATATACATACTTTTTGTTGTTAATCCGATTTCCGGATCAGTTTTCGCACAGCTCAACTATCTCCCGGAGGGTTCGAACTTGTGATTTTAGGATAGTAAGCCCATAAAATCACATTCTAAATCAAATAGGACACCCGTGGTGGGTATGTGACGTACGTACTTCTCGATATCTTGCCTTGTAAATTTACAAGGCTACAATTATAATTGCACGTGGTGATCAGTTATTCTCCCCATGCTCTGCTGTTAAGTATTATGTCATTCGTGGATACAGACAAATGAGGAATACTCCTGATGCAACTTAACAACGTACAAGATGATATATTTATGGTCTATTGTTTAATGTTTGATTATTCTCTGCGCTTCTTTCACATGTGTTTGTCATATGGTAAATCAACTTGCTGATGAAGAATATAACAAATTACGGAATGCTTGCAGACAATAAGACAATGCATTGGCTAATTTCCTCATACTTCATTAGTTTAATACAACTAGTGAATATGGTGTAACTTCTTGTGATGAAATTCAACAAACTCTATGGTCCATCTATAATTCAATCAGCAGTTTCATGATGAAAGCAGGACCCTGTTTAAGTCTTATAATATACTTTAAGTCTCCGAAATATTCGCATGCTTGTGAGCAAACAGGCACTCTTTATAAAACATTATACCTTGAGAAATAAAGCAGGTTGCGAGCAAAAAACTCATGGGGCATAAGAACGCGATTTGGGTGCTCTGGATATTATTGTCGACATGGATTTGTGCTGGAAAACTCAGTGGTCATGGTAGGAGTTGTCATTTTCCGGCTATATACAACTTTGGCGACTCGAATTCGGACACTGGAGGGAAGTCAGCCGCCATGTGGGAAATAAACCCACCTAATGGAGAAACATTCTTTAAGAAGCCTTCAGGGAGATACTGCAATGGCCGTATTGTTGTAGACTTTATTGGTAAGTGCTAATCGCAATGTCTTCACTGCCAAGTGGTAACTTAACTTCAATATGGTAACTATTTCTGTTTAATGTTTACTTGTCTCAGTGTAACTGAATTACTACACTGCTTGTGATCCGCTGATTTTGTGGACTTATAAAGTCACTTTCATATTTTTTAATCGAATTTAAATAATTTTTTGAGGCAGCTGAGCGCTTGGGGTTGCCTTACTTGAGTCCATATTTGGATTCAATTGGTACAAATTTCAGGCATGGTGCAAATTTTGCAACGGGGGGCTCATCCATTCTTCCAGGTGGCTACAGCCCATTCGATCTAGACATTCAAATTGCTCAATTTATGCAGTTCAAGTCGCGCACTACTGCGCTCTATAAGCAACTTAGTCGCAATAGTATGTTCATACTCCATCGCTCTTTATATAATTGTCAAATGGATTTAAAATATACCAGAAGCCAGTAATGATTATGACCCTTTGCTAATTACAGGCACATTGCTGCCTCTCCAAAACATTCTCCCCAGACCGCGGGACTTCTCAAAGGCTCTCTACACGTTTGACATTGGACAGAATGATCTTAACTACGGTTTTCAGTACACAAATGAAACACAGGTCTTAGCGTCCATTCCTGGCTTGATAGCCAAATTTTCCCAGGCGGTATACGTAAGCAATATCTGGGTGCTATTTTAGGAACATCATGCAATTCATGTTACTTATTACATAAAAACAATATCTGAACAGTTAGATTGAATAAAACAAACATTTTCATTTCAGCAACTTTACAAGGAAGGGGCAAGATATTTTTGGATACACAACACTGGACCACTTGGCTGCTTGCCGTATAGTGTGATATATGATCAATCAAAGCTTAATGACCTGGACAGATATGGCTGTGTGGTTAATCAGAATAATGCAGCTCAAGAGTTCAATAGGCAGCTTAAGGACAAGGTTTCTCAACTGATGGCACAGCTCCCCAATTCAGCATTTACATATGTAGATATCTATAACGCAAAGTACAAACTCATTAGTGCTGCAAGTAATTATGGTAAATTACAACTTAAAGACTATGGAATAAAAAGAAAACATTATCTTTCAGACATGTGACGTGCACACGTCTTATTTTGATGGCAGGTTTCGAGGACCCCCACAAATTCTGTTGTGGTGGTTATTATGGTTTTCGTGTTGAATGTGGTGGAAAAGCAGTGGTGAATGGAACTGTCTATGAGAATCTGTGCACTGACCCCTCAAGGCATATTAGCTGGGACGGGATACACTACTCCCAGGCAGCAAATCTTTTTATTTCCAAACTCATTATGAATGGCTCTCTATCTACACCTCCAAATACACTACCCCAGGCTTGTCGAAATCCCCAGAGCTTGTAATAATACTGGCATCACTCATAAGCAGTCAGATTTACTACCAAATAAACATTGTAATTGTTGTTAGACTGATGTGTACTTTTTAATATTAATAGTTGGATCTTTAGTAATATGCTTCTTTAATCTTGTGAAATCTCGGCAAGTTATGTTTTTTCAGAGAAAACAAATAGAACAGACAAAAACATGGTATGAGAAAAAGTGTGTGCAAAGGTTTTACTAAGCTTGGTGCAGGAACGAATGAAAGGGAAATTCCACAAAATCTTTTTATCCTTGATCAGTGAACTAACCATCTCGATTTTGTCCAAATAACAATATATAGAAAGAAGTTATTGACAAAGAAATTTTATCAACTCGTACAATCAAAGATGATCTTATGAAATTTGCAACAAGAATCAAACATATGTAAATCAACCACCTAATATTTACTTACAACTTGCATACATTTAAGAAAAAAATTGTTGCATCATCAAAATTCCTTTATTTACTCTTCTGGAGCTAATGTGGAGTTGTTGTCGAGGAGGGTATCAAGTGACCTGAATTTCTTGTTCCTAGCCATGGCTTCTTCTTTTAGTAATTCAGATAACATCATCTTTTCATCTTCCACATCTGAAGTTGCTATCCCAAGTTTTTCTTCTCTTTTCGCAACAATAAGTTCCAAGATCTCAATTGCATCACTCCTCCTGTCGTATAGAAAGGAATGTCATTTTAGAATATCCTGAATTCTGTTTTTAAGTTTAAAAATGACAGACATAGATATATTGACAAAAACAATTTGAATCATAGTTACCTGCCCATCGCATCATAAGTGCCAGCAAGATTTCTACAGACTCCAAGTGTGTCAGGGTGATGTGGTCCATATTCAGCCTCCAGGATGCTCCTTGCTTCTTCAAATATATTTGCAGCTTCATCGAGCACATCCATATGCAGGCACACAAGTCCCATCTGGTTTAGAGTGGTGGCAAATAAAGCAGATTTCTTCTCACCAGCAGACCTAAACTTTCCAATGGCCTTTTTTAAGAATTTGTAAGAGTCAGAATGATTCTCTTTCATATAATGTAATGCTCCCATCTGGGCTTCAATTACCGCCAGTGTGCTCTGGTTGCACGCATTGCCATCATATAATTTGGAAGCCTTATACAGCAAATTTAACGACTGATCCAAATCATTCAAAGACTCATAGATGGCAGAAACTTCGATTAGACCACTAAATATCTCTTCCAGGGAACTATTAGGGACAGGGTTCATGTAGATTCTAAGTGCATTTTTGCAGTAAGATCTCGACTCACTATATTTCCCCATCTTGTTGTACAAATTAGCCAGCCGGACAAAAATTGAAGCAACTGTTGGATGATTTTCTCCTTTAGCGGGCTTAAACATGGTGAGCGCTTTCTGATAAGCAAAAATAGCATCATCGTACCTTGCTAAATTTAATAAGGCGTCACCAACGTTTCGGTTAATAGAAGCTACATCTGCTTCTTGGCCTTTTTCGGCCATATACATGCCTGCCAATACATAATGCTCAAGGGCAGTTTCATAATCTCCTTTTGCCTCACAAATGAGTCCCATAAGTCTCCTATTGGCAGCTTCTTCCAGAGAAGCCAATGACCCCTTACCTTTATAAATACCAAGAGCTCTCTGACAAAGCTTCTCAGCCTCATTAAATTGCAATATCTGAACATAAGCTTCTGATACATACCTGCAAGTCTCTCCAAAACGAGGGTCATTATCTCCAAGAACTCGCATTTGGATCTCCAAACCTGCTCTGTACCACACTATAGCATTCTCAACTTGGCCAAGCATTGCATATGTATCGCCTAGCTGCATACACCCAGAAAACTTAGCAAGTGCATGATTTTCGCCTTCATCCATTATGGGGATCTCAACTGAACGCTCAAGAAGTGGGATTGCCTCATTGTACTTCTCCAGACTGCAGTATAATGCTGCTACAACATGCAAACACATAACAAAATCTAGATTTGGCTTCTCATCTGCACAAGTCTCAAATGCTTGCTTTGCTCGTAGAGCCAAAGCAAGCACTTTCTCAGAAATCTTCCCCAAAGATACCAAATCTCTAGTCTTTTTGAGTAAATAAGGACCAAGATATGCTCCCTCAGAAGAAACCTTGGAATTATTCACCAGCATCACCACTCCTAAAGGACTCCCATTTGTTTTCAAATTCTTTTTAACCGGAGAAGACCCAATATGTAAAGGCTTTCTCCTCGAGCTTAACATTTTGGGTTTTTCAGAAGGAATATGTGAAGATTTAGCATTGGTAGGTGATGGGACTTTCTTACATGTCCCAACCATTTCATTACCCTGCTGATTTTCTCTCTCAGCAGGAACTCTATTTTCCACAGGTGGTTCAGTGTTCATTAACACTATCTCCTTTGTGGTCTCCACATCAGCATATTCCTCTCCAGCAAGATATCTCAGTTCTAAATCAATCCTCGATTCGTGGCCATAGGACAGCATGCTATACCGCGAAGGCGATTGCTCTGAGCACTGTATGTCACAGACATTGTTACAAAGCTGCTCAATAGAGTTTTTAACAACTCCATCTGAGATTAGCCCAATAGAATCACTATCAGGACTGTGTGCACCGCTCAAGGGACTTCTTGGGGACGTTTCCATGAAAATATCCTTGTGTGGCACATAGTGACCAGCTGGTTCATTTGAATACCTATCTCCATTAGATCCATCCATAACAAGCTTTAGCTCAGCCATACAATACTCAAATTCTGCAGGAAAAAAATGCCATGTATCAAATTTCATGCTAAAGAAAATCGACATTTTAACTTTCCAAAATATTTTTCTGTAACAAGATGATTAACACATTTAAATACACTCTAAACAGTCCGGGCTTCGATGATCCATTTCCATTCGAACTAATAAGTAAATATAACCGAAAAAATTAAGGCGGAAGATGCATACCTTGTAATCCAACACAAAAATTAAATTAAAAAAAAAAAAGATTTATGCAAAGTCCTAGTCTTTAAAACTTGTGGTTGTGTACATGTATTTGCAGAGAGGAAGAAAGTGATGGGATGAAATTATATGAACATCAAGAAACTCTTTATATATGAGTTGATTTGCAGGAATAAAATGTTGATATAACTGGTGAGGGCAATATGGGGTTTTAACGTTCAAATTATTGAAACCCCGCGAAGCTAGCTGACTATAAAAAAATTATTCTCTCAAGTAGTTACAAGAAGCTCTGTTTAAGTTTGTGAGCAGAGTAGGTATGCATGCATATTAACATTACTATGTCTCTAGAAATTATCAATAAGTATGTTATGGATGGGATTTGTTGTCTTGTAGAGGGTAGAGAGATTTCTTATTTCTATGCAGATGCATCATATTTTTTTGGTATGTTATGGATGGGATTTGTTGTCTTGTAGAGGGTAGAGAGAGATGCATCAAAATTTGGCTGCTCAGGCATGAAAAATTAATTGGGGAAGATGATAAAGTTTTATAAGCCTCGATTAATCAAAGAATTATACGATTGACTGATATAAATATATGAAGATTGAAAAGAATAAAGTACCGGGGTGGTGCTGGGGATTGTTTATTAGATCCTCATCTACAAAGACCAACTCATGGAAATAAAGAAAATAATGCTACTATCCATATATGAACCGTGAAGTTCGTTGTATATTAAATTCTGATTGGTGTGGTATATAAAATTATGGGAACCAACTGAGAATATTTAGATGGTGCCGCCCTGTCATACTACTACTACTGTCTCTGCTCTCTACCTGCCTAGTTAGAGGGTCCCTGATTTGGTGTGTAAAATAAAAATCCCTGGATAACAAAATGTGGCTAAGGTCCTTCTTGGGAGTATTGTTGAGTGTTGACTGTCCTGTGATGGAAAAAGTGTTATGAGTAAAATTAGATAATTTAAAATAATAATTTTGAGAAGATTTGATGATAAAACTGATAGTTACTTTCTAAAACAGTTTTTTTGAATCGGAGACATATTTTTGCAAAAGGTTTTTTTTTTTAAAGGGGACATATTTTTGCTAATAAAAGTTTTTGATACTAACCGACTGTATGACTGCCAACTTTCCTCTCTTGTTGAAGCTGCCAACATTAATAAATATTTTTAAAACCGCGTAAAACTTGTCTCATAGCACTCATCCATCATTGTTTTATCTTGTATGCACGGAATATCATTCGGGTGCTTAACAATACATGAATGAACGTTTATAATTTGGGCCGTAGGGGTGGTTGCTCTACCAACATACAGTCAATTATCAGTTGGGCCTACAAAATATCACAAACCTAACCGCACTTCTCTTCATTCTTCTTATTCTTTTCATTTCCTTTTTTTTTGAAACCATTTTCATTTCTTTTTTTTTTAAACTCATTTCTTTTTTTAAATGCAGCTACCCATAGACCATTGTTTATGTTGTTATTTTCTCTTTCCTTTTCTTTAAGCTACTATCAACTATCAGAATATCAAGGTTCTTTTTTGCTTGTTTTCTCTTATTGGTTCTAGGTATAAGGTATATCATATTATTTCAATCTCCTGTCCAGTAGTTATTTGGGGAGGAATCTCGTAAAACTTGCTCACACAAATACTCCCCCAAACCACTTACCTAGGTAATTAAATCTTGCAATTTTGGTGTTCTAGGGTGTACATCTAGATTTATTGTTTTGATTTTTCAAAAATTAATTTCCAATTATTTCTTAATCAAACTATTGGGCCATTGTATCATAATTTAGCTCAAAATGTTCCAAAATATCAAAACTCATCAAACAAACATGCATTTATATCAACATATACAAGATACGCACGTGTTTTCATCATTTTTAAAATCTTGTTTTTCTTCGTAAAGTCACTTGTGTTTTCTAATTTTGGCACAAAATACATTATAAAATTGTGTTTTCACAAACTCAAATCAAAGTTGCGTTTTTAAATGAAAGATAAGGTCATGTTTTTAGTAATAATATTTTTTGACCATTTTATTATCCGATTAATTTTTTAATTTTTTTTTATGAATATTCGATTAATTTCCAATATTTATTTTTCAATAAGATATAAGGCTCATATGCTAATACAACTATACTTTAAAGTATAATATTCAATTATTCATCCAATTAATCCAGTATTAGATGATCATTGATTTCCGATTGTACAACCATGGATTTGACTGATAAAATAGATGATGTTCTTCTTGCTAAAACTGCTGCTCTAGATTTGAATGATTTTCTTATGATTAGGTTCTCGGTAGAGATTGCTACCCCTCGTCGATTTGTTAAAGATTGTGCCTTACTGAATTGGAATGAATAATGATAATGGATTTATTTCTTATATTACTGTCAAATTGCTTTTACCAAGACATTACTAGGCTAGCTGTGCTAAAGTAAATATGAAAAATAAATCCAATGGTGTCATCCAGAATGGATTCATAAGAAATTCAAATATGATGCTGGATTCATAAGAAATTCAAATATGATGCTTGATTCATAAGAAATTCTTATGATTCAGAATGGTTGAATTTGTTATGTTTCATAAGAAATTCGACCATATGATGCTTGATTCAGCTACATTTCTCGGATGCCCAGTTTCTCTGGATAGTTTGGAAGATCCTTTGTCAGAACCCTCTCTGATTAGAGCATGAAATGCCATGCAGAGTAGTTCCGTAACTGGAACAAGGATGGTTATTATGGAAGCTCTAGGCAGTGGCTAACTTATAGCAAGGAGGTAAGCAAGCATACAAGAGCCTTGGTTCCTGATTCTGTTTGCTTCCTTTTTCCTATGTTTAAGTCGTACAATAGTCTGTATTAGCTTCAATGAAGCATGAATTTGGGTAGTTTCGACCATAATTTTTTTTAGAGTTCTTGGCTAAAACTTATAAAAATATTTAACCTAGCAAGAAAGTTTTAAAAGATATTTACATATATATTTTAGAAATTTTGTTCAGGAGTTTATCTTATACAATAATTAATCCACACCTCATAGCAGTACCAGAAAATATGAAAAGGACACCTGCAAGTCTGTCACTGTTGTTTCAATAAGCGCTTGCACGGTAGTCTTGCTACTAGCTAGTGGATACATTGTGTGATCCAATACCACCAAAAATTTAACCAAGACAAAAAAACCTTCAAACTGCAAATCATGGTTTGACATTCGAATAGAAAAGGTGATGGGATGAAAACTGGAGAAATTTAAAGGTAGTGGTCATTGCAGAATGCAGATGGACCAAACATGAAAGATTTATTCTCAACCTTACTACTACTATACATGTCTTTTTAAAAATTGCATGTGTAGGCATCTTCAAAAGCCAGAATCTGGGTATTTTGTTGGCCCCTTGAATATTTCTCTCGTCTATTGTTTTGGTCAAAAGTTTGGTCTTCCTGACTTATCCTCACAAAAAGAGTGGTCTTTCTAATGGCGCATATCCAATATTCCAGAATATGTCATATATTTTTACTAATATGTATATATATTTTTTAGTCAAAGCCCTCCCACTAGGAGATATGTTGATAAACCTGCAATATACCTGCTTAATTGCCTGCCATCTCTATCCTAGTACATTCTGTTATTTACTTTATGCTCAATGTTTTATGTTATTTTAAAGGGTTAAATCTCAATATGGTCACTGAACTGAAGGACACATATCGGAAAATACACTCAAGCTACCGGCGTCTCACTTGCACCACTGTAGTTGCAAGTAATGATAGGTCCGTTAGTCTTCGTTGTTGACTTGACGGGAGACGTTACAGTCGTAACGGAAGTTACACGTGAAGTGACATGGCAACAGTGGGCGGTTAACGTGTACGCCAACTAAGCATGAGTGAATTATAATAGGGAAAAAGAAATATAAACGGTCATAAAACAAACAGGGAGCAATTAGGTGCGATTGGAGAATTGGGGAAAAAACCCCTAATCATAAAATCGGTCAATTGAGGGTTAGATCATTCATAAAATTGGTCGATTGAGGGCGTTTAGGAGTTCGATTAGCGACCTACATCTTCAATCTCTGCAGCAAAAGGTATGTCCGTGTTATTTATATATGAACTCATGTATGTGTTGAGATGTATGTATGTGTGCATTTGATTTTATATGTATGTAGGTGTATATTTATGTGTTATTTTGTGTTTTCACAACATGTCTACGACTATATATCTTCACCATCACGGTGATTTCACACCTCCTCCTACTGTCACTTATGTTGAGGGTAGAACTGAAGTTATTAAAGATTTTGATAGTGATTTGTTATCATTTCGGGATCTTGAAGATTTTGCTGTAAAATATGAATATGATGTGAATGCTCTGGTATATTTTAAGTGTGATGGTCACAGCTTTAAAGATGGGACTAGATTAATTTATGATGATGTATCTGTAATAGATTTGGTAGCATTATCTAAGCCCTATGGTAGGATAGACCTTTATGTTGATCATTTTGACCTTGATGAGTTAGTCGATGTTCCACACACCCCAAAACAGAGTAATAGGATTACTAGTGTTCAGGAGAAAATTGTAGAAGTGGAAACAGTTGGTGATAATAATGAAAAGGAGGAGGATGGTTTGAGTGATGACACGGATGATCCTGATGATCCTGAGTATGAAAATGTGAGTGAAAGTGAGGAATCAAATGAAGAGAGTGAAGTTCCTGATAATGAATGTGGAAGTGATGATGAGTTGCATGCTATAAGGGCCAATGCTAAGAAGTTTAAAGACAACCTTTATAATGCTATGAATATACCTCAGAAATCTCCAAGTGAAGACTCTAGTTTTGAGTCTCAAAACTTGAGGTCTCTATCATCCTCAAGTGAGGATGAGAATTCTAAAATTGGGTATGTAGGTCCACCTAACCCCAAGAAAAGAAGAGCATTTAAGAAAATTGGAGGTAGGGATGAGATTCCAAAATGGGAAGTTGGGATGAAATTTGTGAACATGGCGGAATTTAGGGAGTCTGTGAGGAGATATGGTGTCCTTGAGAGAAAAGGGGTTCAGTTTGTAACTAATGATAGTAGAAGATGCCAAGTATGCTGTGAGGGAGAGTGTCCCTTCTACATGTGGTGTAGTAGGGACAAAGACAGTGAGACATGCACAATCAAAACACTTGTTGACTCACACTTGTGCACTGAACCATACAATAACAAAGTGGCAACAACTAGATACTTGTGTGATTTATTTGGAGATGGGATTAGAAAGAACCCTCAGTGGAGTTGTAAGGAGATGGCTGAGACTATAAAAAATGAATTGGAAATTCAAGTGCCTAAGATAAAGACTCTTAGGTTGAGAAAAATGGCACTTGAAGGAATTGCAGACAGTCTTAAACAACAATATTCAAGGGTCAGAGATTTTGGTCATGAGGTGCTTCTTAGTAATGCTCGCAACACTCTAAAAATTTCAACAACCAGATTGAATGAAGAGGATCATGTGAAGTTCAAGAGGATATATCTATGCTACTTTGCTCTGAAAAGTGGCTGGAAGGCTGGTTGTAGAAAAGTAATAGGATTAGATGGATGTTTTCTTAAAACAGTTTATGGTGGTCAGTTATTATCTGCTGTTGGAAGGGATGGAAACAACCAAATGTTTCCAATTTGGTATGCTGTTGTTGAATCTGAGAACACATATTCTTGGAGGTGGTTTATTTCCTTGATGAGGGATGATTTGGATTTAGAAGATGACTTTGGATTGACAATAATAAGTGATCAGCAGAAGGGATTAGAAAATATTGTGAAGGAGCTCCTACCATCTGTTGAACAGAGGCTCTGCACAAGGCATCTTTGTGCCAACTTCAAGAAGAAGTAATGTTACTTACCTTACTCTTCAATTTCTTTACTTAACTGTTTTTATTTCAAGTGTAATGTTATTAATGCTTCCACTTATTTCAGGTTTAATACTGGGATTTTGAAGATGTGCTTTTGGACAATTGCATTATCAACACACAAGGTGGCTTATGCAAGAGATATGAGAGAACTTGAGAAACATTCTAAGGCTGCCCATGCACACCTGTCAAAGTTTGACCCCAAGCAATGGTGCATATCTCATTTTGCAACCCATTCCTTGGTTGACAATACAGACAATAACATGTCTGAAAGTTTCAACAACTGGATCATCAATGAAAGGTACTTAAACTTAACTTTTTTTAATATTTTGTGTCCCCTGTATATGTAACTATTTTGATCACAGTCTATTTTGTGGACTAGGTTTATGCCCCTGCTTACAATGCTACAAGAGATTCACTATAAGCTGATGACAAGAATGACTACAAGAAGGGATGAGATGCTGAACACTAATCTCCAGATAAATCCCAGAATTAAGAAGAAATTGGATTTGTTAGTCACAGAATCAAGGGGTCTGCTTCTTGGGATGGGGCTAAGAAGTTTCAGGTGAAGAATGGAACAAGATCTGTAACAGTTGATTTGGAGAATGGAAGCTGTGACTGCAGAATGTATGATCTCACAGGCATACCATGCCATCATGCCATTGCTGCCATCCACTCAAGGAGGAAAGAACCACTTGACTATGTGTCTAAGTATGTGTCTAAGTACTATAAAGGGATAAATACCTTGCTACCTACAAATTTTCACTGGAAGCAATGAAGGGGGAAGAATATTGGGATTTCCACTTAACTGAAATAATGTTGCCACCAGATATTCCTAAAAAATTAAGAGGAAGGCCCAAGAAAATGAGGAGGAGAGAGGAGTGGGAAGGAGGTAGCAGAAGTCAAGCCACACCATCCCCTGGAGTTTTACTACAGATGTTCACCAATAAGAGAGTAATGCATTGTAGTAATTACAGACTTCCAGGCCATAGAGTCTCTAAATGCCCAACTAAGAAGTCTGGTGAGAATGAAGCTGCACCCAATGAAGAGGCAAGTAAGAAAAGAAAAGGCAACACCACTGAACCTGTGAACAAGTCAGCCAAGGAGAAGAAAATACAAAAGCTAGCTGTGAGAAGGCCTCAAAAAGGAATTATAAATTAATGAGCCACAAATTCAAAGCTCACAGACTGGTGCTAAAAAGGTAAATGAGCCACCATATAAAGGTAAAGGGAAGTTGCCTATGCAGGAGGAAGAAAAAGATGACAGTGATGAAAGTGAGATAGGTGAAGAAGATGTATGGAGATTGTTTGAGCAGGATTATAAAAATGATGAAGCTGATCACCAGGAAAGGGAGGATGCAGAGAAGTGTCATGGCATTGATGATTTAATTGAGGAAAAAATTTCAACAATGAGGATGAAACAGAAGAAGGCCAAGGCAGTGGCTAAAGGTGGAATAGAAGGAGTTCAGCTGGCTGATGATGAACCCCTTGCTTTCTTTAAGAAAGTTACAAGAAAGAAGATGCCTTTGGTGAAAGGTAAGGGTGTAGATGAATGAGAGGCTAGTGGCAAAGACTATGCTCAGTTCAGTGAGAAGCTTAGAGGTCCTGCAGGGACAAAGGCTGTGTTCATGCCTACACCAGGATTGGTCCTTTTCAGACCACCAAGATGTACACCACCTGCAAACATACCACCTACAAGAGCTGAATAGAGCAGTAGTTCACCAGAGAAAAGGGCCTATGCATTTAGACTAAGCACTGAGTTAAAGAGGCTGGGTGGGTTCAAGAACATTCCAGAAGATCCAATTAACCTAGCTGAGTGAATCAAGTTTGCAATTTAGGCCTAAACATTATGACTTTAAGATATTGAATTTGCTTTTGATGTAATTTTATTATTTGTGTTGGTTTAAGACCTTGGATTTGTTTTTGATGTAATTGTAAGACTTCATTGGATTTGGTATTCAAGACTTATTGGCTAATTTATGCTATTTATGTTTTGGATATGCTTTCTTTTACATTCAAGTCCAGTTTTATTTAGATTTTTGTCATGTTTCTCTCAACCGTTATTTGTCAAAATTCATTATAATTATCAATGACAAATTGTAAAGTAGTACAAGCAGCAAAATTTGGTCTTTATGACCTTTTCATTTATTCCATATATGCCAAACATACAACACATTCTCATCAAAATAATTACTCCTAACTACCATTACACATACACATTTACTGCCATAAACCAACTACTACATGTTCATCACAAATGCAACCACCAACACAGTTACCAACATACAAATCTTCAATTGTCTTTTCATTTTTTGCTTCTCAGCCTCCAACATAATTCTATCATCAATCAACACCTTTCTTTCTTCCTTCAAAAGCTTCTTTTTCTCAACACTCACGGATAAAACATCTTCAACGAGTTTCAACTTCTCCTCCAAATAAATCCTCCTATGATTTAAGTGAGTAATCACTTCCAAGGCTCTTGGACAGAAATCCTCTTCAAACCATTGAAAATAATGACATCCTAGCCCTTCCTATAATTAGAAACCACTACAATTTAAAAAAAAATGATTTGTTGTTCAATGCAAACAAATTATTACCTTAGCTATGTGACAAGTATGGAATCGTCTTCCAGGATTTTTTAAAGTCCGAGAAATACAAATTCTAACTTGCTCCCACAAAAACACAATTTATGTTTTTCCTTCTTCACCGACTGCAGAGAGGAGGAACTTCCGGTGCTTCTACCCATGGGGCTTCTGTTTGTTGACATATCAGCAATAGCTATATAAGCCGAATTGAAGTGAAATGAAGAGAATTTGTATTTGGGTTCATTCAATAATCAAGAACCCTAATTGTAATATATATATATATTGACTGAGATGTAAAAGAAGTAACCGTTGCAGTCAGCCACGTCAAAAAAAAGAACCGTTACATACACGCTGTCAAACAGATGCATGCCACGTCAATTCTCCCGTCAAGTCAACAACGAAGACTAATGGGTCTATCATTACTTGCAACTACAGTGGTGCAAGTGAGATGCAGGTAGTTTGAGTGTGTTTTTCGATACGTGCCCTTCAGTTCAGTGATCATATTGAGATTTTACCCTTATTTTAAATCATGAATTGGCCGGAAACTAAAGCACATATGCACTGCAACTTTAAATTTGTTATTGATTTTAACAACCTATTTTAAGGATTGTTCTGAGTCTTTGTGCACTTCGATTTTTATGTGAATTCAATTAAGGTTTGTTAGTCTTTTTGAAGTTTTGTTTACTGTTACTTGGCATGCTTGTAGCACTTCCCTTGGTATCCAGATTTTGCAAGTAAGGATGTAGCACTTCTACTTTACACATACACACACCCATATTGTACAGATTATAGCTGATCATCAGGTGAACATTATTAAAGTAACACAACTCTCTTATCTGATCAAGAAGACAAGGACAATGTATTTAACTAATGCAAGTCTAGTTATATATATGATCATGGACATTACTAAAGTAATGCAACTCTAATTATCTGATCATCAGTAATTGATGTATACAACAATGTATATATATAGGTCAAGTTGGCAACCTCGCTTTTTATGCATTCTTGCAGAGGGTCCAGATGTCATCATCTCTTCAGCAAGCACCAATGGGTACACATGAACATATATGTGCCTGTACACATGCACTACATAACCAACCATATGCTGTGTAAAGTTTTAGATACTACTAGCATTAACAACAAGTTGTCACAAAACCACCTGCGTTTGCAATTTGTTTCAAAAACAAAAGTCAAAGGCTGATAATAGTCTCAGAACACAGTGGAATGCCCACGTATACCAAAGATTTTGATATATAGAGGCATGGTAGCTAGAGAAAGGGAATATACAAGAATAAGACTATTGGACACTTGGGAATTTATGTATGTGGAGTACGTATGAATCCTTGTGCAACTTTACACACCATCTGTTTAAGTATTATAATGTATTGTGTCTCATTCAATGTTACAATAAATAATGTGTTACAAATTTAATAATACTCAATAGTTCAGAATGCATGTCATCAAGTATTCAGAATCAAAAAAAGTTCGTATAATGGGGTCTGAATCAGTGAGAAATCTTGGATTTTCTACCTTAATTTGTGTAGTGCCGAAGATTTCCAGCAATATCCCATGCATCCAACTATAAATACCTAGCACATCT
Source organism: Apium graveolens (assembly GCF_009905375.1). Taxonomy (NCBI): domain Eukaryota; kingdom Viridiplantae; phylum Streptophyta; class Magnoliopsida; order Apiales; family Apiaceae; genus Apium; species Apium graveolens. Next base: position 76,595,301 of record NC_133650.1, on the reverse strand, counting down.
ACACTCTTCTTCCCCAAGTCCGAATAGACTACTACTCAGCTATATCTCTAGTGAAAGTCTAACAGTCTATTACCTCGTTCTGCAAAAATGGAGTCTGCCGAGTCTCTTAGGTTCTAATCCTTCTTCTCTTCTCAAACTAATGTAGTGAATTGATGGTAAAGTTACAGCAAGGGTGATTTTTTAATTATGTTTTATAATTTCAGGAACAAGTGCAGAGCATGCTATAGACAATTTAACAAAATGGAGCACCTAGTGGAACACATGAGGACCTCATACCATTCCGGTCATGAACCCATGTGTGGTATTTGTAAGAAACATTGCCGTTCACATGAATCTCTCAGGGAACACCTCATAGGTAGCTAACAACACAAATATTCATCTTCTCGCATTGATATTTTGCCTTGTAAATTTCCTTTAAGGTGATACACGCATCATTATAAATTATTAAATAACTTGCGATGGCAGGGCCATTGCCGAAAGTGGAATGTGAAAGAATATTCAGAGAGCGCGGATGTCACATCTGTCTTAACATCTTTAGTAGCCGTAATGTTCTTAGGGCTCACCTCAATACATGCCAGCTCTCGCGCACAACTGTTAATGTAAGTTGTACATGTAGTGAAACTATTCTTCTTTATAGATAATTTTGCTGGGTGATATATAGTATGCACTTAACTTAATGGAACTTAATAATTACTTGTTAACTTTTTCAGGGTTTAACATATCGCATGGCAAACTTGGGAATATTTGACGACATGAGAAATCATGAAAATGGAGGTGGTAGAGGAGGAAGAGTGGTTGCACTAGCTTGCAAGATGGTTGGTGGTGGAAGTGATGGCTCCTTGGATCTTTGTGCAAGGGTTTGTCTCATTGATGAATATGAAAGCATCATCTTTCATGCCTATGTTAAACCTCATCTTCCTGTCACTCACTATAGGTATCGTTGAGGTGTTACCGTTAATATATTTAGATTTACAATAGTGATAAAAATGAACATCTGTTTATACATATATGTGTCTGTGCATGTTCTCAAGAGAAAATGGAACATTTTCAGGTTTGAAACAACAGGCATACGACCAGAGATGTTGAAAGATGCAATGGGAATAAGGCAAGTTCAAAAAAAGATTCAAGATTTCCTGAGCAATGGAGAACCATTATGGAAGATCCGTCCCAAGGGTGGAAAAGCACGAATTCTTGTTGGTCACGGTCTAGATCATGATCTCAAATGTTTAGAGGTGGATCACCCCGGAATAATGATCAGGTAAAGTACCAAATATGTTTCACACACACGTGATTGTTTTTTGAAAATTGCTGAATTTGCACAATACAAATATCTTGAAACAAATAAATAAATAAGTTACCTTGATATCTGGTGCAGGGATACAGCAAAATATCCTCCATTAATGAAAACCAGCAAGCTCAGCAACTCACTTAAGTACCTAACAAAAGCATATCTCGGGTAATTTGCATATCTACTCACTCAGTCTTTGCAACTCTTGGTTTTTTTAAGATTATCAAAAATGTTCAGTGAAGGAAATTTTTAATAGGCAGACATGCCTCCGGTGGTGAAGGCTACTGGAGGGTCGATTGTCAACCAGCCTCTACTAATTAAACTTGTATAAGTTTTTTATCTTCTAAAAATAGTGGTTAAATACTCAAGCATTTAACTCCTCTTAGACTTGTACCTTCATCTTCATGTTACAAAAAAACTAATACTAGTACCCAAGGGTACCTCTGTTACTACAAAACGAAGGATGTGGAGTAACTATATATATGCCACCTGTTCTTCTTCGATTTCAAGTAGAGTACATTATGAAATTATGTTCGCAATTGAGTGAATTCAAGCATTTTCCTTTTTTGCCATTTCAGCTACGACATTCAAACAGGTGTACAAGATCCTTACGAAGACTGTACGGCAACAATGAGGCTGTACAAACGCATGAAGTACCAACCTCACAAAAGTGAGGACTTCCCTCAAGTTAATGAACCTCAAAATCGAAATAATTTTGCTTCATGGAGGCAAAGTGATCTTGAGAGGATGAATCCGGATGATCTTCTGCGATTATCAAGGTCCGATTACTATTGCTGGTGCTTGGATTCTCAAGATATATGACATCCATGCATCTAATATATATTTGCAAGGAGAAAAAAGTAACGAAGACTTGGGAAACCAGTTAGTAAATCACTACTGGCAAGTAAAAATGATCCTGAAAGTAACAATAAATACTGGAAAATGTAACACTCCCCGTCATTTTTCTATAATAGTTTTTGTATCTGATCAATCAGAAATCATATAAATTTGCTGGTGAGAGATATAGAATATGTTGTTCGAGTTTTTACCGAGTTTTTGTGTATTTTATTTGCTGGAGACTGGAAGTCATATGAAAACTTCAGATCTTTCTGCACTGTATCATGTTTTATTAAAATAACTTAAATTTAATAATTTGATCTCATTGTAGTTTCATATCTTGTCCTTGAGCTAATTTTAGTTGATAGTTCATGATGCCTTGTACTAGAACACATCTTTGTGAATCTACTAATGCGAAAACTGAGCTGAGTGATTGTCCATGGAATTATGGAAATGCGATTTCTTAGTCCCCCTTCTGCGGAATTAAATTTTCTCCAATGTAGAAAGGTTTTTGTTTTGCAGTGGTATATTTTGTGGATAACTGTTAAGGTACTAACTAAGGATTTATTCCTTCGTCCTGGACAACGGTTAGGAACTGAAAGTTTTAGACAAAATTTATAGATGCTAAGTGCTACACAAGATATCTGTAACTTGCGAAAACCTTGAAACTAGGCAGGACCTTTCTAGTTAAACACAACTCACCTTATCTAGGACAAGTTTTGAACTGTAAAACATTACGTTGGTAAGACCTTTTATTATGTAATCAATTAAGATTTTCATACATCCCTCAGAACAAGCATTTTGGTAAAACCAAACAAAGATAATCAAGATTCAAGACTACTCTGTAATCTACACAAGTTTTATTAATAGTCAATTGCAAATATCATTTGGCTCTAAATAGTATTGTTGTACAGGGGACAAGTGTTTAGAGATTCTTTACATCCATAGTTTGCACAGGAATCAAAGTTTGTGGAATGAATTCATCTTAATTTATTTGTCAAAGTTCATTAAAAGAACAATTTGACATTACAAACAAAATACTAAAACAGGAGATACAAAAAAAGAAAGGTTTCAAATTCATTACACAGAGAAAAAAAGAACTGGGTCGTCATTGATGTCAGGAACAGTGTACACGCTTCCAAGCTTCAACACGTACACTTCCGGATGCACAATATTCTCTATGAAACCCAGGCCTTCATTTTCCCTCTGATGGCTTAAGGAAATTACAGGATCTGGAACACCTCTACCATTGATCATAAGTTGTTGATGAAACATGGAATCTGCTTTTTATTTAGGCAAAATCCAGAACAAGATGATGCAGCAGCTACCGCTAGTGTGTCTGCACATCTTCTTTATTCTATTATCGTACCAATCGTAGCAATGTTACAGTAATTTTCGTTTAGAGTAGTAGGTATTCAAGGAGAAAGCTTATACATGAGAGTTTAGCAGCTATCATTAAATGGGCGGACCCAGAATTTTAAATTTACCGGACTGGGTCAATTTTTTTTTTTTGCCAATCCTATATATGTAAAAATAAAATCACAGATTTCAAAAAGAAGTAATAAAGTACTAATTTATGATTGAAAAATAAAGTAAAATTTACTAGGAATAAAAATAAATATTTGACCTAAAACTATAAAATACACATATTTAATTTAATGGTATATTGATACTCACATTCAATCAATTGCATTATATTCAATTATAAATAAAAAGAAAACTAAATAACTTCAAAAAAAGGAACAAAATAAATCAATCAACCCAACTGATCAAATAAATAAATAAATAAATAACATCGTAAAAGAAAAAAAATCGATTAAAGGATGATTGATGAACAATACGATAATTGATAAAATAACCTCTTTTAACCTCTTTTTTATTTGTAGTAGTGTAGCCCGCTTGCTTGTCTTTTTTTCTTCTTTGTTTATAACATTAAATATGATAATGGACCGTCTTATTTTTAAGATAATGACCCATTTAATTTTTATATTATTATGTAATAGCTAAATATCTACACGATTATATAAACGGGGCTTCTTAAATATTTAAATGGGCTAATTTGTAGCAGGTTAGAATTATATATATATATATATATAATTTTAATGGGCTGCTAAAATAGCCCACCCTAGCCATGGACAGGTAAAATTAATTCAATGTTGTAGAACAAAACATAAAATTAACTTATAAAATTCAAAAATATTATTTTATTATTAATTTCAAATTATAAATTATAAATTAAAGAAAAATTATTACAATTATAAGGATAATAACATATTTAAAAATAGCAAAAATAAAATTAACAAACATTACTTACATATAGTATAAAATAAAAATACATAACTCAAACATTGCTTATTATATTAGAATATTAAAATTTTAAATTCTGGCTAATAATTTAATAATATTTAAAAATGCTTTTTAAGGTAGTATGTTATATATTATAAAAAGTAATTTTTTTTAAAAAAAAGACATATGAAGGTCAGTGTTAGATGATAATTTAAGCGGGAGATCACATTGATTAATTTAGATGATTGGAGATTTAAATTGCACTTTGCAACCCTTACCTTTCATTTAAAATCAAACAGTATACTTGCAAAATACAGTTTGTAACCCTTAAATTTCAATTTATAAAATTGAAATTGAGATGTTAATATTAATAACTAAAATATCAAATTAATTAAAATATTTATTTTAATGCATTTTTTACATGAAAAAAATTATAGCTATTTTCTATTAGTAATATTCTAAATTAATCATATTACGAAATACTTAAAATATATTTATTAAGAAAAATATATGTTTATATATATAATCATAAAGTTTCTAAATATATCTATATTTTTAAATTTTAAAAATTATAATGAGTAATAAAATAATTGACATTAATATATTTAAAATTCTAAATTTTAGTTTAATTTAAAAAAAAATAAAATTATTATATAAATATTTTGCTGAACAATTTTACCCTCCACAATATAAATATTTTTAACAAAATTGTTAAAGTGATGCATATTGTATTTGATGTCTAAAGTTAAGGGTTGCAAATTGTGTTTTTGAAAGTAAATTTATAGTTTTGTTATTCAATGAAAGGTAGGGGTTGCAAAATGCAATTAACTCAAAATTATAAATATTCATTGAAATAATCAATATTTTACATATTAGCTATAACTAGCATAATAACTGGTGCTAGGCACGTGTCATTTTCTAAAAATTTTTTATACATCATGCAATTATAATATTTTTAGTTGTTTTATTATTTGTAAATTTTGTACAATTATTTGCAATTATATCGTTATTTAAACCGCTTTTAAATTTCTTTCATTACGACTCTAATATTTCTTCATATTATAATTTGATAACATTGTATACTATTCATCTAAAATAAATATTTTTCAATTCAATAAAGTTTTATAAATATCAGTTCGTTGAACTGGATAATTTCTTCAAACTATTGAATAATATATATTTTCTTTAAATAATATAAAATGCATTGAATCAAATGCTAAATACAGTATATATATAACTTTTATTGAATAATTCAAAATATTTGTACAATATTATCTTGATCAATGAAAATTACTTATCTAAAAAGAATTCTTTTTAAAAAAGCTAGTTTTTAAAGTGAAAAATGAAAAATAGATGGATTTAATATATATTCGTAGTTTTAACAAATCTCGTGAGATCTCATATCAAATTTCGAATATTTTTAAAATCAGGACAAGTCCCAAAAATAATAATGCGCTACTAGTGAAGTTGATAATTTTAATACAAATAATCAATTGATTTGATCCTATAAAGACCTCAAACACATTAATTTATATTAACATAAGATATTAAAAAAATTCACATTATTGGTAAGATATTCTCGCCGTGCTTTTAATTTAAATTTACTAAACGTATAATATGACGATATTTTTCGAGTATTTTTGAATAATGGGTCAAGTTCTGATTTTAAATTCGAAATAAACTAAAATGAATTGACTCATTGTAATTCAAACTTATCTAAATATGTAATACCAATATAGATTATTTATATATGAGCGATTCTATTTTCAATATTTTCTTTATAAATTATATATGTACATTTTAATTATTTTTATAATAAAAAAATATGTTAAAAGTATATATAAGATATATTTTCAAACTAAAAAATGATTAATAAATAAGATAATAATCTATGTACAATGCCTAACTTTATATCTGAAATTCAATTATTTAAAATTAAATGTACAAATATTCAAGTAACTATATTTTTTTGCGTAATTAAAGTAACTATCTTTAAAGTTAAATAAAATCTTCATTTACCACACTTACATATTATTTGTATAATAAAAAGCACATGTGACAATATGATGTAGTGGTATGAGTTGTATATGTGAATGAAATATCTCACGTTCGATTCCCATAAATCACATGTTTTATATAAATATTTAAAATATGGGTAATTTAGTCCCCTTCTTCTCCTATACAGAAGAGATACTTTGCCATCTAGGTATTTGACACCTAGATATTATACGTAAAAGATGCTCTAAGAGAGATAGACGACTTAAATAGGGTAATTTAGTCCCCTTGTTATCCTAGACAAAAGAGATACATTTCCATCTAGGTATTTGCTACCTAGATATTATACTTAACAGATGATCAACGTTTCTTTGCCACCTAGATATTATACATAATCAACGTTGCAGATGCTCTAAGGGAGATAAAAGACTTAAATATGTTGGAAATACAGACTATTACAGCAACATAGAGGTAATTATATATCATATTTAGCAAGCCAAGGCCAAGATAACAGTTAAGAAAATAAAACATGTAGGTAAACATGATGCAAATCAGAAACTGAAAGAACAAATAAAAAAAGAGAGCGTACCAGTAACTATAGCTTTAACAAAGAAAGAAAGAACAGAAAGCAGTGGTGTGCAACTGGTACAATGCAGAAAGTAATGAAACAGCTGAGTCGTCAGGCCTTGCTCGAAGTCCTGACTGCTCTTGAAGAGATAGTTTCCCCCACATGTTGCGTTGGGATACTATGCAACAACTCCTCCAGGATAAAACAGCTCCGAGCTTTGAGTTGACAGCACCTCGAAAACTCAACTTCGACTGGAACCTCACTTCGCCGGAAAAACCACTATCTGAATATGGGAGAGCAGAGAGTATAGAGAAGAGAAGAAGAATGTAGGGTGTGGTGTAAAAAACTCAGCACCTTAGTACTCTATTTATAGTAGAGACTAGTGTAACTGGCCACCCCATTTAATATCAGAATTAACCTGTAATTAATAGATAAGTCAAAACTGATAATTTTGAATTTAAAATAAAATTGTATCAGCTTATTCATTACTCTCTCACAATATTATCAGATTTAATTTTAATTTGAATATATTATCAGTTACAAAGTTATATAACAAATGTCCAGGTTCAATGAATCTGACTAAGCCCACTTATAAAGTGACTCAGCCCAATTCAGAAACTGAACTCAGCCCAAACTGATAAATAAATTCTAATTAAAATATTAAATCAAAAATAAATAAAATCCTCGCTCAGGTCGCCTCATATACATGAGAAGCCGAGACATTCGCCCAAATCGCCCTTCGACCCGGTCCGGTGCGTGGCGGGGCGGCGGCGCGCGCGTGTGTGCGCATGAAGCACACAAAAACACAATGCACCATCACACACCTTAGTAGTTGTACACTACCCATGTGTGTGATACTATATAAAGCCAATACCCCCTTTATTTATTTTCAATGTGGGACAAAACACATTCTCATTTTTCAAGCTCTTTCAAGCCACTAAGTTTAACTCTAATTCTCTATGAATTTCATTAAGAAAAATTCTTAAAACCATACATGAAAGTTTAAGTTCACATATCATGGAACAACTTCCAATCATTAGATTTTAGGATTATCATCAAGAACATAATAAAACTATGATCTAAAATCCAATTTTTTCTAACAAAATATTTGCAGCACCCCATTTGCGGGAATGTCATAAACCAAATGGATGGATCGTAGAGTATGTTAGACAAAATCAACCCCATTCTCCAGTAACAAATGTTTTAAGAAATCTGTTAAAACCACTTCACTTATGTATTTGGAGCAGTAATTTGCTTTCATGATCCCCATTTTATAAAGTGATTATGTTCCCAGTTTTGCAAAGGCCCGCGATGGCCATAACGAAGCTACATAGATCCATCTGAATTGTAGGCGATTTTCATTGCACAAAATCAAAACCGACCAATCTTGTAAAATGAATAATAAAATATGGGTGGTAATCCCTAACAATCATGTGCCAGATAAGGCATATCTAACACACTATTCCACAACCCTTAGATCAATATTTTAAGGGTCCAGATGCAAGGAAATTTTTTTAGCGTTCCGCAGATATTTTCCGCGGAAGGGCTTTTCCCCCTTCCGCGTCCGCGGAAAGGGAAAATGCCCTTCCGCAGTGGGCCCTTGAAATATAGATCTGACGCCCCCTGGAGTAGTAAGTTAGATAAAGCTTATCTAACACACAATTGACATGGAACAAGACCCATAAGATAAATAGTAGGTATGCAAATGAGGCATTTGACAAATAATTTAAAAGGATAAAAGTGAAGAATAGAAAATCACCTCAAAGAGTGTGTTCATATGTGAAATTGGAAGAAGATGATTTTAGGGTTTCATATGTTAGATATATTTGATAATATTATGTGTAATATGATTTATGTTTAGTTTTCAGATCTTACCTTACAGGACAAATCAATACTTAACTGGAAATCAACACTTATACTGAAGACTTAACTTAAGATATCAGAACTTAAGTTATCAGAAGTTAAGGTTTAGAAGATATTTATCAGGAGATAATATCAGGACTTAAGATGACTTTCAGATAAGGCAGGCGGCCGATTGAAAGGAAAGAAGATCGAGACTAAGGCAAAAAGAATTGTGCATGAAGAAGGAATTCTATGAAGAATAGAATACTTGGAAGAAAAGATAACTGGTTGATATATTTTAGGAAGCAGAATTATATTTCATATCAATTAGAAGATTATCTTGTAACTGTGTAGTATATAAGCACAAGCATAGAGTTTACACTATAAGTGTTACGATTATCGAAGTTATTATTCTTTGTAACTCTAGTAGCTCTCGTGATAATTTGTTCATCACTGAGAGAGGATAGTTCCATATTGTAACAGAGTTTATTGTGTTGAATAAAATCTGTTTTCTGTTACTTGAGTTCTTATATTCGATTTGATTGTGCTAAACACTGTATTCAACCCCCTTCTACAGTGTGTGTGACATAAAAAGTGATATTAGAGCCTTCTTTTAACACACAAACAGTTTAAGATCCAAAATCAATCACGTCTGAAGAAGAAACTCCAACCAAGCCCACAAAAACTGAAGAACCTCCAAAAACCATAACTCATAGTCGATATGAGACTATAAGAGTTCCCATGTTGAAACCTTCTGAGTATTCCATATGGAAAGTAAAATGGCTATGTTTCTGGAAGCTACAGATCCAGGATATCTCGACAGGATTAATGAAGGACCACATATGCCAACCAAACTCTCTGTGGAAGTTGCAGGTCAGCCAGAAAAGTCTGTACCAAAGGAGAAAAGTGACTACACTGCTGAAGATATCTCATCAATTGCAAAGGATGCAAAGGTAAGACACTTACTGCATAGTGCCATAGATAATGTCATGTCAAACAGGGTAATTAACTGCAAGACTACAAAAGAGATATGGGATGCTTTAGAAATAAGGTGTCAGGGAACTAATTTAATCAAGAAGAATAGGAAGACGATACTCACTCAAGAGTATGAGCACTTTGACTCAAAGCCTGATGAGTCATTAACTGATTTATATGACAGATTTGTCAAACTCTTGAATGATTTGTCACTAGTTGACAAAGAGTATGATATTGAAGATTCAAATCTTAAATTCCTGTTAGCTCTTCCTAAAAGATGGGATTTCAAGGCCACAATAATAAGAGACAACTATAATCTTGATGAAACAACTCTTGATGAAATTTATGGGATGCTCAAGACTCATGAACTTGAGATGGAACAAAGAAGCAAGAGGAATGGAAGAAATTCAAGAACAGTTGAGGAGGAAAGTCCCAAAGAAGCTGCCTCAAGGAAAGGCAAGGGAAAGGTTCTCATCACAAAGTCTGATACTGAGTCATCAAGTTCTGATAGTGATGATGACTCATAAACTGAAAGTATACATGAGATGGACCCTGATGAGGAGATGATGAAGCTGTGTGCTCTTATGGTGAAAGGGATCACAAAGATTGCGTACAGAAAATTTAGGAGAGGAAAGAAGTTTTCCAGGAAAGGTGCAAGTTCTGAAAAGAAAGGTTTCAGAAAATCTGAAGGCAAAGGAGGAAAGTCTGACAGAGGAGATTACTCAAATATTAAATGCTACAACTGTGGTGAGAAAAGCCACATATCTCCAGATTGTAGAAAAGGGAAGAGTGATAAAGGCAAGACTCTTGTCACAAAGAAGAAAAGCTGGTCAGATGCTTCAGATTCTGAGGATGAGGAAAACTATGCCTTGATGGAAAATGCTGATAGCAGTTCTGATATTGCTGACTTAAAGGTACCTCAAACTACTTATGCCTTTCATACTGATGATATTACTGATTTAAGAAGATATCTTAAGACCATGTTCATTAGTTATAAAGATCAAACTTTAACATGTGAAAGATTAACTTCTGAAAATCTTGCTTATAAAAGAGGAATGATTATTTAGAAAAGGAGTTAGTCATGTTCGATCAAACTCAGAAAGATAAAGATGATGCCTTTTATGTTAGGGATGAAGTGTTAAAAATGAATGAATCTCTAAAAACTGAGTTAGAAAAGGAAAGAGAGATTATCAGGACTTGGACTAACTCTGGTAAAGCAACTCAGGATATTCTTAGTAGTAGAAACTGGAAAGAGGGCTTAGGTTATGGAGATGACAAGAACAGTAAGGAACTGTAGAAACTGAGCCTAAAATTGTTAAACAAAAACCAAAGGTAAATCCTGTTAAGTTTGTAACTGCAAAGTCTGATATTGTTAAATCAAAAGTTAAGGAGAAAGTAACTTATGACAAACCCAAACATGATAAGCCAACTGAAGTTAACATAGGCTTAATGACAAAGAAGCAGCTTAAGCATAAGCTGAAAGATGTTAAGAATGTAAACAAGGTAAAGCCACCTAGGAAAAATAGGAATGGAAAGGAAGGTGTGAACACAAGTAACAATTATAAGCCTGTTCCTAATGCTCCTAGAAAAACATGTCATAACTGTGGAAATTCTAACCATCTGGCTTTTTTTTACAGGAAGAATAAGAATATAAACTCCTTACCTTCAAAATCAGGAGTTAAGAGTCAGTCTGTTAGATATAAGCCACAAAATCCTTGTTTTCATTGTGGTAGTTTATGGCATTCTATTTATACTTGTAAGGAATATCATAGTTTGTACTATGATTATTATCAAATAAAACCTTCTGTAAAGAAAGTTAGCGTTATTCCTTCTAGTGTAAGTTCTGATGCAAAGTCTGATATTGCAAATTCTGATAATAAAACTGTTAACATAAACTCTGATGCTAAATCCGCTGCAATTGTTAACAAACTTAAAAAGGCCAAAGGATCCAAGAAAGTATGGGTCCTTAAAATAGTCATTAGTGGTCTTTGTGATTGTAGGGCAACAGGAAGAACATCCTAGTTCTGGACAGTGGATGTTCAGGACTGTTATGGATTAAAACTACTATATATAATTGCTGTATTTAATACTAAGGAACGTGAGCTTCGAGGCTCGATTTGACTGCTCTTGTGTTTCGTGACTCAATCTGCCTTAACAAGATGCCTACGTACCTTGCTGATTGCCAAGGATCAAGTCAAAAAACGTAGTTCTGATTTGTGGGGTGAGACCCCTTATATAGATGTGGGAGTCCTTGAATTGGACTTGGTATAGGAGACTTGGTGGACAAGCCTCTGAATTAGGATAGACTTAGGAGTCCTAGGAAGTAGGAAGCTGATTCCTTATCTTTTTAGGTCCCCTTGAGGCTAATCTCTAAGGATTTATATCCTTATCGGGACTCTTTTCAACATCTGATTTCTCCCTTATTAATTAATTACGAAATTAATTAATAATCAGGGCCTTTGGGCCTTTTTTTTATTCCATCAGGCCTGAACTGGTCCATCAGCTTTAACCTTTCTGGTTTGAGTATCGTATATCTATTTATTGGGCCTAGCAGCCCATACCTGGCAGTATTTAATTATACTATCATAATTTATTTATCCCTATCATTTGCCCCCCAACCTTTGAGAAACATTGATTAAGTTTCGCAGAAGTTAAATCTACTCGTTCCCTTACAGGGTTTTGTTTTTGCGTAAAGTGTGGAGCGACCTACACATTTACAATGAATCTTCCTTTTATTCAGGAATTATCTTAATTTCCAGGAATTTTTCCCTAATTTTCTGGGATTTTCCCTAATTTTCTGGGATTTTCCCTAATTTTCTGGATTTTTCCCTAATTTTCTGGGATTTTCCCTAATTTTCTGGATTTTTCCCTAATTTTCTGGGATTTATCCTTAATTTCTGGATTTTCCCTAATATTCTGGGATTTATCCTTAATTTTCTGGATCTTTCCCTAATTTTCTGGGATTTTCCCTAATTTTCTGGATTTTTCCCTAATTTTCTGGGATTTATCCTTAATTTCTGGATTTTTCCCTAATTTTCTGGGATTTATCCTTAATTTCTGGATTTTTCCCTAATTTTCTGGGATTTATCCTTAATTTATGGATTTTTCCCTAATTTTCTGGGATTTATCCTTAATTTCTGGATTTTTCCCTAATTTTCTGGGATTTTCCCTAATTTTCTGGGATTTTCCCTAATTTTCTGGATTTTCCCTAATTTTCTGGATTTTCCCTAATTTTCTGGGATTTTCCCTAATTTTCTGGATTTTCCCTAATTTTCTGGGATTTATCCTTAATTTCTGGATTTTTCCCTAATTTTCTGAAAATATTAACATTTTTCAGAAATTATTTAAGGAATTTCCTTATTTTTCTTTTTTTTTTATACAGATTTCGACCAGGAATCCATTAGGCCAGGATCCTGGTCGAATTAACCTTCAGTATGCCTTGGTCGACTGAATTTCGAGCAGGTTCTATTCGATCAGGAATCCTGGTCGATTTTCGGCCAGGATTTTCACCCCTTCCTCTTTTTTTTTTTTTTTTTTTTTTTTTTTTTTTTTTACAGTTTTCGAGCAGAAAATTTTCGAGTAGGAAATTTCAATTTCGGTCAGGATTTTCGGTCAGGAGTCCTAGTTTTGACCGAATTAACTTCCCTTGGTTGCCCAGGTCGATAGAAATTCGGGCAGGATCCTTTCGACCAGGATTTGGCCTTGCTTTCTGGTCGACAATCTTCTCAGGGTTAAGAAAAGAGGATCAGGATTTTCGGTCAGGAGTCCTAGTTTTGACCGAATTAACTTCCCTTGGTTGCCCAGGTCGATAGAAATTCGGGCAGGATCCATTCGACCAGGATTTCTATATAATTCTTGGTCGAATAGGTTTAAATTCTGGTCGAAATAACCATTTTCTTTAGCCCTTGTCGACAGAATTTCGACCTCAACTCTTTGGATTAGGAATGTATCTGGGTTTATCTGGGTTTTGCATTTGGGCCCTAATGCTGGGCTAAAACTTGGTTTTTTTTTTTTTTTTTTTTTTAAAATATAGTGGGCCTTATCCTGGGCCTCCCACTTTTAATTATATAGGCCCTTTTCTGGGCTCGCTTCTTATTGACCATCTTTTCCACAGGCCTTTTAATTGGGCTCCCAACTCTGGGCTTTCAATTTGGGCCAAAAATTTAGCTGGGCTTCTTTTTTATTGGGCTTCAGAGGCCTTTCAATTGGGCTCCCAACTCTGGGCTTTCAATTTGGGCCAAAAATTTAGCTAGGCTTCTTTTCACCCTTTTTTCCTAAAAATCAAGTGGGATTCATACAAGGCTTTTCAAACACTTGGGTTGTCAACTGGGCATGATTATTTCCTCAGGAACATTTTGGTCTTGATAAATATTTTTGACCGAATTAACCTCCTTTTCTAGCCTTGGTCGAAGCCTTTTCGATCTCAACTAATTCGACGATGAATACAACATGAAACCTGATCGAATTGGGTCTGGGATTTGGGATATATTACTTTCTGTGACTCCATATATTTGATTTGGGCCCTAAGTCTGGGCTGGATTTTTTCCAATCTCAAATTTGAGCCTAAGATTTGGGCCTGAATTCTTTTATGGGTACTTTATTTTTGACCCTGGGCCTTTTCCAAACCAGGCCTTTACCTTGGGCCTTCCCCTTTTTTGACTGGCTTTTTGTATTAGGCCCCTTACTTTTAACTGGGCTTCTTTGGTCCACCCTAAATTGGTCTTTAATTTGGGGCCATTTAATTTTCAGCTAATTGGGCCCTTTTCTGGGCTTACCTCTTATTGGGTTGATCTTTGCCCTAAACCTGGGCTAGATTTATGAAACCTTGTATTGGGTTTCAACTTGGGCCCTTCTGGGCTTTGATCTTTAATTGGGCACTTAGTATTGACCCTGGGCTTGATTTATTGATCCCTATACTGGGTTTTTTTCTAATTCAAGTAGGATTAGGCCTTATTTTTGGGCCTTCATTTATCCAAATCCTTTTTGGATTTGGGACTTATTTCTGGTTTTTGAAGATAATACTCATATATATTTTCTTCCAGTTTTTGGACCCCGGGTGCTGGGCTTTGAATATTTGGGGCCCTTATCTGGGCTTGACATACTTCCAGGCCCAACAAGTTTTAACCTTTTTTTTTTTTTTTTTGAATTGGGCCTTTTTATAGGGCTTTCATATCATGCATCTAATTTAATTGCCATGCCATAGAGATTCAAACATATTTCGAAAAATTCTCTGAGCTTCAAAAATTGTTTGGGATTCATCCCTTACACAAGTCTTAATAAACTTCATAATAAGACATATAAATCCTAAGCAAAGCTTCAAGGTGCTTTTCAACCTACTCTCCATCATGACAAGTGAGAATCGTATCCAACTGCCCTACACATAGTAAACCTTCAGGTTTTGTGCATGCCAAGTTCTCGGGACTTCAAAACCATCCATAGTCTCCAGCTTGTAGGTTCCTCTACCCTGAACACTCTTGACTCTGTACGGCCCTTCCCAATTCGGGGCAAGCTTCCCTTTTTGTCCTACACCAGATGCTTCTATCTTCCTCAAGATTAGATCGCCTTGTTTAAAAAACCTTTCTTTAACCCTTAGGTTGTAGTAGAATGAAGCTTTTTTCTGATATTCTACTATCTTTGCATGTGCTTTATCTCGCACTTCATCAATTAAATCCAGGGCTAATCTCTGCCCTTCCTCATTTTCTTTCTCATCGAAAGCCTGAATCCTTGGAGAGGAATGTGATATCTCCACGGGAACTACTGCTTCCGCCCCATATGCCAACATGAAAGGAGTTGCATCTGTCGTGACTCTACAAGTAGTCCTGTAGGCCCATAATATTGGAAGTATCTCATCTACCCAATTATTTCTTGACTTCTCGATCCTCTTCTTTAGTCCATCCAGGATTATCCGATTTGCTACCTCTGCTTGTCCATTGGCTTGCGGGTGAGCCACAGAGGTGAATCGTAACTCGATTTCATTTTCTTCACAATACTTCTTGAATTCCTCATTGTTGAATTGTGTTCCATTGTCAGTGACAAGGATACGGGGAATTCCATATCGGCACATAATGTTTTCCCACAGGAATTGTGCAACCTGCTTAGTAGTGATTTTGGCCAAGGGTTTGGCTTCAATCCACTTGGTGAAATAATCAATGGCTACAATCAGAAATTTCCTTTGTGCCATGGCCATAGGAAAAGGCCCTAGAATATCCATCCCCCACATGGCAAAGGGAATAGGCGAGTTGATAGAGGTCAGCATCTCGGGGGGTTGTCTGGCGACTGGTGCATGCTTCTGACAACGATCACACTTCTTTACATATTCTTTGGCATCAGCCATCATTTCTGGCCAATAAAGCCTAAACGAGTTATCTTATGAGCCAAGGCCCTGCCCCCCAAGTGTTGCCCACAAATACCTCCATGCACTTCCTCAAGAGCTAAGCGTGCCTCATCGGGCCTGAGACACCTCAAGTAAGGAACCACGAAAGATCTTTTATATAGAATCCCATCTATCAAAGAGTACCTTAGTGCTCGAACAGTTAACTTCCGTGCCTCAATTGTATCGCTTGGCAACCAACCGGTCTGAATGTGAGCCTTGATGGGATCAATCCATGACGTCCCCAAGCCTACGGGAGCCACAAGCTTAACATCTATGCTTCGTGTCTTCAAAACACGGAAGTACACACTTCCTGAACTTTCTTCAATCTCAGATGAAGCAAACTTTGATAGCGCATCTGCTTTAGCATTTTCTTCCCTTGGAATGTGTTCAACATGGCATTCATTAAATTGGGTCATCACAGCCCTTACTAGGCGAACATACTTTGCCATCGTATCATCCCTTGCTTCAAATTCTCCCTTTACCTGGGATATGATCAACTTCGAGTCTCCACGAACCTTTAAGTTTTTGACTCTAAGTGTCCCAGCTAGACCAAGGCCAGCAATCAGGGCTTCATACTCTGCCTCATTGTTTGTGGTTGGGAAGTCTAGCTTCATGGCATACTCAATTAAGAATCCATCAGGGCTTTGCAAAACCAACCCTGCTCCACTGGAATTTGTTTTTGATGCTCCATCAAAATAGAGAACCCAATATTCTTTCTCCTTGTCCCCATTGTCGACTCCCTTGTCTTGAGGTGTGGTATCTTCCTGCCCCCCGACTTCTTGGTTGGGTATGGTACATTCCACCACGAAGTCAGCTAGTGCCTGGGCTTTTATGGCCATACGTGGCTTATACTTGAGATCGAACTCTCCCAATTCTATTGCCCACTTAATCAGTCTCCCACTTGCCTTGGGACTGTGAATGATATTTCTCAGTGGCTGATTTGTTAGCACTTCAATTTGGTGAGCTTGAAAATAAGGACGCAGCTTTCTTGAAGCCATTACCAAGGCTAAAGCGAATTTCTCAATGGCTGAATAATTCAACTCAGCACCATGCAAAATTTTGCTGACATAGTATACGGGTTTCTGGACTTTCAGTTCCTCCTTAACCAACACCGCGCTCAAGGCGCTTTCTGAAACAGCCAAGTACAAGAATAAAACTTCACCCAGAACTGGCTTGGCCAACAACGGGGCCTGGCCCATATACTTCTTTAACTCTTCAAATGCCTTCTGATTTTCCTCACTCCATACAAAGTCATTAATGTTCTTTAATGACTTGAAGAATGACAAGCACTTGTCTCCTGACTTGGAGATGAATCGTCCTAGCGCAGCAACCCTTCCTGTGAGTTTCTGAACATCCTTGACAGTTTTTGGGGGTTCCATGTCCAGGATTGCCTTTATTTTATCGGGGTTAGCCTCAATTCCCCTCTTTGAGACCATCAATCCCAAGAATTTTCCAGATCCTACTCCGAAAGCACACTTCGTGGGATTCAACATCATCTTGTGGTACCTCAGGACCTCAAAAGCTTCCCTCAAATGGGTTATATGATCAGTCTTTACTAGACTCTTGACTAGCATGTCATCAACATAGACTTCCATAGTCTTCCCAATAAGATCCTTAAAAATTTTATTCACCAACCTTTGATAGGTGGCTCCTGCATTCTTGAGACCAAACGCCATAACAAGATAACAATAAACGCCAAAGTCAGTGATAAATGATACCTTTGGAATGTCATCCTTATGCATTTTGATCTGGTTGTATCCGCTAAACCCATCCATGAAACTCAGCATCTCATGTCCAGCGGTGGCATCAATCAAAGTATCAATTCTAGGCAGCGGAAAACAGTCTTTGGGGCATGCATCATTCAGATCGGTGAAGTCTATACACATCCTCCACTTTCCATTAGCCTTCTTCACCATTACAGGGTTTGCTAACCACTCCGGAAATTGAATCTCCTCAATGAAACCAGCCTCTAAGAGCTTTTCCACTTCCTGCTTTATAGCCTCTTGTCTTTCCGGGGCAAAAGTTCTTTTCTTTTGTTTCACTGTCTTCCGGCTTGGATCCACGTTTAACTTGTGGGTAATTAACTCCGGGTCTATGCCTGGCATATCAGCTGCTGACCATGCAAACACATCACTATTTTCTTGCAAAAATTTCACTAACTTCCCTCTAAGGGGCTCCTCTAATGTAGCTCCAATGAAAGTCATCCTCTCAGGATTCTTGGGATCTAAAGGAACCGAAACCAATTCTTCTGCTGGCCTTCCTCTATTCTCATCATTTTCTCGAACATCCATATCTTCAATAGGAAGAACCTGCCCCCCGACTCCATCTGCCCTCAAAGAGGCCACATAACAGCTTCTAGCCATTTTTTGATCTCCTCTCTCTTCTCCAATCCCGTTTCGGGTGGGAAACTTCATGACTGAATGGTAGGAAGAGGGGACTGCCTTGAAGGCATGTATCCCTGTTCTCCCCATGATAGCATTATAAGTTGAACTAGCCTTTACCACCACAAAATCCAGCATCTGCGTTGCTTGCCTTGGCTCCGTACCTATGGTGGTTGGCAATTTAATTATCCCTTCCACAGGACATTCTACTCCAGCAAATCCATATATCGGCATGTCGGTTGGTGTCAACTGGGAGTCGTTATACCCCATCCTTAGGAAGGCGTCGTGGAGCAAGATATCCACAGAAGCACCATTATCCACAAGGACCCTCTTAACCGGGCTATTTCCTATTATCGGCGTTATGACCAGCGGGTCGTCATGGGGAAACTTCACACCCTCTAGGTCGGAATCATCAAAAGCCAATGTTACTTCTGTCCTGGCCCTCTTCGGGGCTTCTCCAACAATATGCATAACCTCTCTAGTATATGCCTTTCTGGAATTTTTGGACAATCCAGCAGCAGTTGGACCTCCAAAGATCGTGTTTATCACAGGCCCTCGAGGTCTCGGCCCTCCATAAATGGTGTTTATAACTGGTCCTCTAGGTTGGGGGTTTCGCCCCTGATCGTCTTGGTCCCTCCTACGATCTTCAAAGTTCTTCCTTCCATTATTATTTTTGTCCCCTCCATCTCCAGTATACTTGTTCAATCTTCCTTTTCGAATCAAAAACTCAATTTCATCTTTCAATTGCCTACACTCATCGGTGTCATGGCCGACATCTTTGTGAAACCTGCAATACTTGCTCTTATCTAGCTTGGCTGGATCGGCCTTCAAGGGCTTAGGCCAACGAACATCTCGATCTTTCTCGATCTCCATCAAGATCTGGCTTCTGGGAGCATTCAGCTTAGCGTATTCGGTGAACTTTTGCCCAGGTCCTCCCTTCTTGGGGGTTGAATCAGGGTTTTGTTCGGTTTTAGGATACTTATCCTTAGCGATATACTCCAGATCAGTTTTCCGCTTCTTGCCTCCAGTGGGCTCATTACTTACTACGGTCTTCCTCATGCTTTCTTCAACCTTGATATACTTCCCTGCCCTCTCTTGGAGCTGCAACATATTTTCAGGGGGACGTTTGGCCAAGGACATCTTGAAAAACTCATCCCTAGTTCCTTGTTGCAGTGCTATCATAGCTACCTTATCATCAAGGTCTGGGACTTTTAAAGCCTCCTTTGTAAAACGATTCAGGTAATCTCTCAAGGATTCCTTAGCTTCTTGCACAATACTCATAAGAGATGCTGAACTTTTCTCATGGACTTTTCCACTGATGAACTGCTTAATAAAAGCCTGACTTAACTCTCTGAACGATCCAATAGAGTTTGGGGGCAAGCGACTGTACCATCTTTGAGCCATACCTGACAGGGTTTGAGGGAAGGCCCGACACTTTATAGCATCATTCACGGGTTGCAGCAACAGTGCATTAGACAATGTCCTAACATGATTAGCGGGGTCTCCCGTGCCATCATAGGCTTTGATAGTGGGCATCTTGAATTTTCTTGAGATATGGGCATTCATTATCTCTTCTGTGAAGGGTGGAGTTGGATCATCAGGATCTCCAAGGGGAAGGAGATTGCTTGGATTAGTTCTTGGGACAGCAGCCCTTCTTCTTACCGGACCATCCAGGTCTATGATAGGAGGAGGATTTCTCCCCCTAGGAGGTATGTGGGGTCTGGTGGCTTGGTGAGCCTCCAAATCACGCCTCAGCCTTTGGATTTCAGCCTCATGAGCCCTGATCTTTTCCTGCACTTCTTGGGGATTCGCCCCTGGGGTGCTTTGGGGGCGTTGCCTTCCATCGGCCATTGGCTCTTTCCCAGGACGCCTCCTTCTCGGGGCCACTTCATCATCCGAAGATTCGGAGTCTCTCTCAGTGTATGGACCAGAAAATTCCCGATCCTCAGGGATAGGATCCAAACCTCGTATATAGGGGGGCGACCGCCCTCGTGCTTCGCTTCGCCCAGCATATCCACTTCCTCCAACCTCAGGGTGAAGGGGCATCCCATAAGGGGGGTTAGTAGTAACAATAGTTGAATATTCATACCCGACGGGTCGAGAATTCACAGGTATATGTATTTGTTGAACTTGAGGATTCGTACCTTGAATAGTCGGGGGAGTTGTCCCTTGTGGCTGAGGATGAGTTGCCCCTGTCTGGGCTTCCCCCTGAGTAGATGCATAAGTTGAATGGGGAGGAACCTCCACGGTTGATGAAATCACCTGGGTTGTCCCTGATGGTGTTCCCTCCTCCAGAGTGCTGGTTGTTCTCCGTGTTCTCGCCATGGTTGTTGTTCCGTTTTTCCCACAGACGGCGCCAAATGTTATGGATTAAAACTACTATATATAATTGCTGTATTTAATACTAAGGAACGTGAGCTTCGAGGCTCGATTTGACTGCTCTTGTGTTTCGTGACTCAATCTGCCTTAACAAGATGCCTACGTACCTTGCTGATTGCCAAGGATCAAGTCAAAAAACGTAGTTCTGATTTGTGGGGTGAGACCCCTTATATAGATGTGGGAGTCCTTGAATTGGACTTGGTATAGGAGACTTGGTGGACAAGCCTCTGAATTAGGATAGACTTAGGAGTCCTAGGAAGTAGGAAGCTGATTCCTTATCTTTTTAGGTCCCCTTGAGGCTAATCTCTAAGGATTTATATCCTTATCGGGACTCTTTTCAACATCTGATTTCTCCCTTATTAATTAATTACGAAATTAATTAATAATCAGGGCCTTTGGGCCTTTTTTTTATTCCATCAGGCCTGAACTGGTCCATCAGCTTTAACCTTTCTGGTTTGAGTATCGTATATCTATTTATTGGGCCTAGCAGCCCATACCTGGCAGTATTTAATTATACTATCATAATTTATTCATCCCTATCACTATTGCAGCTCTCATTGGAACATGAGGGCCTCTTTCTATGCAGTCCATATAGGCCTCATCTTGAGAAAGCATATGAAGATGCATCTTTACCTTCCAATGATGGTAATTATCTTTATCTAGAAAAGGAATCTTGACTCCAACATCCTTCTTGTTCATCTTGCTGAATTGTTTTGATCTTTAAACTCTTTGTAGATTAAGAGATTAGCTCTGATACCAATTGTTAGTCCCTTGACAATATAGCAAGAATTACAGAAGAGGGGGTTGAATGGAATTCTTGAACCTTTTTCTTAAAATAAAAATGTTCAAACTCGAATATAAATATAAGTGTTTTGATTAGCACAATGCGGAATAAAAATTTAAGTGAATCAAAACATAAGTAATTAAAAACAAGAGTCTTTAAAAATTTTCTGGTGGATTTAAACAATTCCACCAGAGATATATATTATATCGAGAGAACTCTGTGTGCAAGAATGCTCACAGCTGCTTACAAATTTGAACTACTGAGAATACAGAGAAATGCTAATAATTATGCTTACAAATGTTTCTTTTTTTTGTATCTCAGATCTTGGTTTCTATTTGCTACTTCTTGGTTTATATATTACCAAGATTACAAAGTCAAAAGATAGAATCATTATAAAAACTATCAGTTCTAATGCTTTGTTACTTTGTTCTCTATTACCCAATTAATAGGCTTCCTCATTCCATTTGCATACATCCCGACGCATGTGACCAGTTGTCATTGTCAACTGATGTTTGAATTCTTTATCCGTTGGGTAGATGATCATCCGCCGACTTTATGATCATCCGTTGATGGCTTCATTGATCATCTGTCGACTGCTATATTAAACATCCGTTGATAGCCATTTGATCATCCGTCGATGGCTTTGTTAATCATCCGTCGGTAGCTATTTTGGCACTTGACTTCATTTCACTTATGTAGAATTACAAGACATCATTTATGTACAATTAATCAACCTATTCTGCATATCTAGTTAAAGTCAACATGACTTATATGCTACTACAGAATCTATACAAAGGTGTATGCAGAAATGTGCTACAGACTCATTATTACATAAGCTACTCACTCGATGGATAATAAATCATTATCCGTCGGGACTATAATAAGTTATCCGTCGGGACTATAATTCTTATCCGTCGAGTGCTACATTATTTCACTAAGTAAAATCTACTTAGGTGTTTTGTTTATGAAATCCTCAAGTACACAACATATGCCCAACAACATTTTATCAAACACCTTACAGGAAATTTTATTTCTCACTTATTTCTCATGGCACCCAAGGACATAATTTTTGATGGAGCTAAGTCTGTTCCTAATAACTTCTCCGCTATTCTTAGCAAGTCAGAAGCCCCATCCGAACTTCATTTCATTCAGGACTTTCTTGCTAGTTCTGATATTGGGTACGCTCTGACCGAACCTGAAGCAGTCTCTGGTACTCAAGTACTGGAGTTCTGGAGAAGCGGAGTATATTATAATGGTGGTGCTCAAGGGTCCCCAAGTATTATTTTTTCATCAGGGGAGGATGAGTATGTTGTGACATTGGCTATGGTCCGACAAGCACTGCAGCTACCTGAGAACTGTGTGTATTCTACTGTTGAAGAGCCAGTTCTTCAAACCATGATGGCCAGTCTGGGGTATGAGAGGACATTGGCAAAGCTGGGTCAGTTGAAGAGATCTTTCATAAGGAGAGAATGGAGTTTCTTCTTTGACTGCATAACCAAGGCTTTTGCAAATAAATGTTCTAATTTCAATGCAATTCCCATATTCAGCCAACAAATCGGGTATGCTCTCATAAATCAAACTGATTTTGATTATGCAAGTGTTGTCTTAGGTTTTATTGGGGATAGAATGACAGAAGATAGAACTACTATTTATTTTGCTAGATTCTGTCAGCTTATCTATAGTTTTTGTTGTGATAATAAGCCCCAATATGCTAGTGAATTAATTTCATCATTCAAACTAGCTAAAAGAGCTTTTAATGACTTATTATCTACTGATAATAAGAAGGCTGTGTTAAGACCCCTCCTAGTTCCTTTATCTGTCAAACAAGCCTTAATAAACTACGATCCAGTTAAATACACTGAACTATATCATGATGTTCAACCATCCGAATCTCATCCATCAGCACCTACCACCTCTACACAAACACCTCAAACTTCTCAACCTCAACCTACTCAACCCTCCACCAGGACATATTTCAAACCATCACAGACATCTCAATCTTCACCATCAGCACATCCTGTGAGGCCTTCATCTTCCAAACCTAAGAGGACAAAGACTGTACCTCAGACACAACAGAAGAGAAGGAGGATTGTTATGAGGGATGAGTCAGACAGTGAGGAACAAGTTCCAGTGTCAGAACCAGTTGTTGTAGAAGCTGAGAAGGTCTCTTCTCAGAAGGATACTGGAATTGAGAGTTCTAGGCCCTTAAAAAGACTTAGAAAAGTAAATTTTGATGATGCAGCTCCTACAGTCTCCTCAAAAGCTAAAAGATTTAAAATATTAGCAAAAAGGCCTGCAGATTCTGATAAAGGAATGGAAGCAGCAGCTAAGGAAGGGGGTCAGGAATCTCTGATCTCACAAGACCCTGTTGAAGCTCACAATTCTCCTAGTGCTGATCCAGACCTTAATGCAACTCATCACTCTCCACTTCATGAGCCGGAAACAACTCATATTCCCACACCTCCAGTATCTCCAGTACATGCTGATAACCAGGGGCCAAATGATGAAATTGACATCCATAACTTGGAAGTGCCTCAGGTTTTGAATCTAGAAGCTCCACCAACTCAAATCACTCCACCAACAACACCACTTCTTGATGCTAATTTTAATCCAGAATTGCCTACAACACCTTCTCTGCATCTAGATACTGAAGACCAGATGTTAGGTGAGCATCAGAATTTGGCTGTTGATCAGAACTTAGTTGGAGATCAGCACTTAAAGGATGATGTTAAAGCCTCAATATCCTCTCATACTATTCTCTTATCAGAGGAAGCTGATGATGCTGATTCTATAAGTTCTGATGTTGCTAATGATGAAGTTACTGGTGAAGCTGTTGCCAATTTAGATGCTGATGCAGCTGGTCCATCAGGACATGCACCTCAACAAACTGTTCATAAAGGTGATTTAGTCAAGAAGTTTGTTATAGGGGAAGCACAAGTACCTTGGATTGAAACTCCTAGAGGAAAGGAGTGGACTAAAGAATGGAACTCAGTTAATTTTGTTCCTTCTGAAAAGATTCTTGCTGAGCATCTTGCAAAAGCTGATGAAATGCTGATAAATGATGATTTCAAGACACATCTAAGAGTTACTGCATTGAGTACAAGGCACCTTCAAGGTCAACACTCAATAACTCATGACAAGGTGAATAAAATTCAAGAAAACTTGATCCAGCAAGATATGAATCTGAAACTTGAAAAGAACAGATTTTTCAAGCCTACCTTTAACAGAATTGCTTACATTGAGAAAACCCAAGAGAAGCAACAGTCTCAGATTGATGAAATTTTGAAGAATCAAGCTTCTCATCAAAATCAACTCAATGAGATCCAATCCTCCGTGGAATTTCTTGTCTCTCTTCTTCTACCCGCTGATGCCAAAAAGGGGGAGAAAGTAATTAAGTCCAAATGCAAACCTATTAAGACACTGAAGGGAAAGGATGATGGGAAAGATGACCGGGGAAACTCTGAAATGGGTGGAGGTCATGGTCAAGGTAAAGGTCTTTCATCAAGTAGAACTAGAACTACAAGTCAAAGAACAAGTTCTGATACTGGGAGAAGAATAACTTCTGATACTGGTAAAAGGATAAGTTCTGATGAATATCTGGAATTTGATGAGGAGATTTCAAGACAGTTATTTTTCAAAGAAAATCCAGGAATGGACCTTGAGAGTCTAAAGGAAGAAGAAGCTAGACTTAAGTTAGAAAAAGTCAACTCCAAATCTGAAGCTTCTGTTGTTGAAAAGAAACTTCCTAAGGCTAAAGGCATTGTGATAAAAGAAAGGACAAATCATGTGGCAACTAAGGCCAAATCACAAATGGAGATAGATCCAAGGTCCAAGGGCAAAGAAAAAGTTGGTGAACCTGTAAAGGTTTATGTGCCTGCTATGGATGAAGAAATATCTGATGAAGATGCTAATCTTACTCTGATTTCAAAGAAGATTTTTAAACAACCTATGACATGGCTCAAGTTGTTCAGAGTCAAGATATAGTAAGTTCTGATATGACACTGAAGCAAGCAACCTCTGACATAGCTCAAGTTGGCTTGATATCAGAAAATAAGGAAAAGGAAACCTCTAACATTGCTCATGTTAAACCTTCAAAGTTACTCCAACCAGGATTCACCAAAGCCAAACAAACTCAACCTTTGAAGGCTGCAACAAGTGGTTTTGAAGCAAGAGTTGTTACAGGAAAGGAAGCAAGAGATAAATCTGGATTGGGTAGTGCTGATGAAAGAAGAGTACAGAACACAACCAATGATCCAACTTCCTTAAGTGAACCATGATGGAATTTACGGATGAGCGGAAGCGTGAAATAACATTTATTCCGTAAAAACCATATACCGCACATATAGAAAAACGTATAAAAGGAAAAAAACTGAGGAATCGAAATCATACCTCGTGAATCGAAGCTTTATAAAATTGGAGTGCTGGCAGTTGCTCCTCAGTGTGTGAAGCACTCTACCGGTATCCACCAAGAACGATCCTCTTCGATGAACCTCTTATAAAACCGAGCTTTTATAAAATGGAGTTTTTGGGAGAGAGAGAGAGAGAGGAAGAAGATGGTGCTAGGGTTTTCACAAAACCAAAATTATGTGAATAGAATGAGCCATCTCATTCTATTTATAGGACTCTCCTAGGGTTTTATAATATATCTTTATATATATTAACCCCCACATTTTATCTTCATAAAATGCTTTAATAATAATTAAAACTATTTTAATCATTATTTCTTTTTCTTAACTATTTAGAAAATAATTCTCTCTTTCATTATTTTCATCAAAGAAAATATTCTTTTATGGTGTGACCCTGTAGGTTCAATATTATGCCGGTATTAGAAATAAATAATAATAAACTTTTATTAATTATTTACATGAATACTAAAATTCACTAAATATAATTAACTGATTAATTATATTTATTCTACATCGTGAGTGATGCTTCTCAACATATCGTGACTATCCGGATAATATGAATTCACTGCTCAGAATATCAAGAACCTGTCAGTGACTAGTTACCGTATAATGAATTCCTTCTACCCTTATAATATCCCGAATAAATACAAGGCATGGATCTCGTGTCAGGCCTATCAAATTTAATCATATGATTTCTTATTCATAATGCAAAGTTCATATTAATGCAAATTAGAAACTCCTTTCTAATTTCATGCACTCTAGCCAGAGATTCCAGAACTCGCATACTAAAAATAATATAAGATATTCTCTTCCTATACTGGAAGGGGTAGATCCTCTATTGACGTTAACTATCTCTATACACAAATCCCTATGCCCAGAATAGACCTAATGGATGTCCTTGAGACTAAGGACTAAACCAAAGCACAGTTCATTATATATAAGATACCTTTAACGATCTCAAGTCTAAGGACACTTGTACAACTATCACTCAGTGAATAACTATTGACACGTGAGTAATCTCCATTAGTTGTTCAACTTATCGAGTCATGTTCAGTAAACTTATTCCCTAATAAGCACTTACATACCAGCTATAGTGTCACCACACAAATGCCTATGAGAACAGACATCCTCCTGAAGGGAGCAAGCATAGTATGTACCAATCTTTGCGGATTCACTAACATCCGATTAGTTATCCTATGATCAGGAACTGTTTTAAGTCCAGAGTTGTCGTCTTCTAGATCTCACTATTATAATCTCATTATAATTCTAGAAGCTTTACTCTAAACTATGGAACATCTTATTTAATACACTTTAAATAGATAAAGCCCATAAAAATATAACAAGTCTTTTATTAATTCAAATGAAATCAAATAGGAATACAAGAAAATTCTTCCTAACTCATCATACATGATTGGATTTAGGACAAACACTTTCAAACCAGGTGTTGGAGCAACTCCTGAATGATTGAATCAGCTTGAATATGTACAAATGGTTTACCATACATTCTTGAAACAACACATCTTGTTATATTTCATGACAGATGGAAGGGTATACCACATTAGGCAGAATGTTATACCACTGAAGTATTATGAGGAACTAGAACATGTTCTATTCTTACTTCAAGTGAAGAACAAATTAACAGATGGTGCTGCAAGTTATTTGAAGACTCAAATTTAGAGACAGAAGAAGCTTTATTCTGTAAAGTCTGACAGCACATACTGTCCCAAGTACAGAGATCACAAAGGTGATATTGTCGAGATGAAGCCTAACTCTGCTAAGATTATAACTACCTTTCTGGGTTATAAGGTTGTGGAATTCAATCTTGAGTCTGACAAGGCATATTTGATCATACTAGATCAGGACTAAGGAAAGCTAAAATAAATGATCTCAGGGCTGCTATCTTTCAAATTGGTGAAGATACAGTTGAATTGAAGAATGTAAAAGGAGGATGATTGATGAACTTAAATATGCTGAAAGATGTTTGTTAAAGAACTATCTCAGAACAACTCCTGATATCAAAGAGATCAGTAATTGAAGCCAAGTCAAGATCTACAACTGCTCAAATTCTGATGTGTATACAGACTGAAGTTGTTATCAGAAGTTAAAGATGGTAAAGTTTTAAGGACTGTAAGTTGTAGTTATCTAGTCAAATTCTCATGCATTTATACTTAATGTTTTTGACATCATCAAATATTTGTTAAACTTGTATATTATGCTAATTTACAAGTTGGGGGAGATTGTTAGATATATTTGATAATGTCATGTCTAATATAATTTGTGTTTAGTTTTCAGATCTTACTTAAACAGGATAAATCAGTACTTAACTGGAAATCAACACGTATACTATACTGAAGTCAGAACTTAAGTTATCAGGAGATATTTATCAGGAGATAATATCAGGACTTAAGGAGACTTTCAGATAAGGAAGGCGGCTGATTGAAAGGAAGGAAGATCAAGACAAACGCAAGAAAAGATATGCATGAAGAAGGAATTCTATGAAGAATAGAACCTGGAAGAAAAGATAACTGATTGATATATTTTAGGAAGCAGAATTATATTCCATATAATTAAGAGATTATCTTGTAACTGTGTAGTATATAAACACAGACATAGGGTTTACACTATATGTGTTAAAATTATCGAGAATAATATTCATTGTAACCCTAGCAGCTCTTGTGATAATTTTTTCATCACTGAGAGAAGACAGTTCCATATTGTAATAGAGTTTAATAAAGTTTGTTTTCTGTTACTTGTGTTATTTTAATTCGATTTGATTGTGATAAATACCGTATTCAACCCCCTTCTAGAGTGTGTATGACCTAAAAACCAACCCTAAATATAATTCATAATATAATAAATTAGATCGAGATCAGAGTCAACTTATAATAATATAAACACTCACACTTTACACTTCTTTGTAAATATATATCACTTTATTTTTTGAGTCGGAGTTTGAAGAACATCTTCTGCTTCATCAAAAATATTTTTGAGTCATTTCTGTGATACTTTCAATAGTTGGGTTATTTTTGTGCAAAAAAATTATAGTTAAGGTCATTTTACTGTAATTAGGTCATTAAACAATGAAGTCAGTTACGTGGCACAAAATAACCCAGTC
This sequence comes from Apium graveolens, assembly GCF_009905375.1. NCBI lineage: Eukaryota > Viridiplantae > Streptophyta > Magnoliopsida > Apiales > Apiaceae > Apium > Apium graveolens. The sequence goes on along the minus strand of NC_133650.1, from coordinate 76,566,072 downwards.
ATATAGTTTTTGTAAAAGCGAGATGAAGCATCATATTATTCAGGTGAAACAAGATTTGATGGGAAGCCCATACTACCTGAGAAGATCAATGACAAGGGCATTTTCGTCAATTCGTTGGGAAGGTGGCGTTTCAATGGTACAAGGAGCTTCTAGAGGCATTGGCCTTGAATTTGTAAGCCCTTCTTTAATTATTTTGTATCTTTATGTCTTGTTAATGGTGTCTTTGTTGATTGAATTCAAGAATGGTTAATCACTTGGCTTCACCTTTCACAATAAGGTCTTTGACTAAACTTGATTTTGTTGGGTTTTTTACCAAGTGGTTACGTTAAGTTTATATTTTTTAACTTAGCAAAAAAAAAAAACAAGTTTAGATTTTTAGTCTTTGTAGAATTCGAACGTGTATATATGATGCAAATCAGGAGGAAGATAGTCATATTAATATTAATTCATTGGGGAATCTGGAAGAGGATCAGTTGCAAAGATTGGGTTTCAAAGATTACATTGTAGGAGGTTACTTATTTGTTAGTCTGTTGCGTTGTGTTTATTTTCTTAATTGTTTCTGTTCTAATTATTTTAGGAGTCTTTCTAGAAAGATTGCAAGTTGATTTTATATTTAACAAAATAAGCAAAGGACGGAAGTTAGTTGTTGACAATTTTCCATTCAAGTTCGCGTGACATTGTTAATGTGATTCTAATATTTGAGAATAATTTTGCATTAGCCATCTCGTAAGATTGACGAGCTTATGTACTAAGGGATTGGGACCCAAGACATTTACAATGCTAGACACAACCTAAAGCTTTGTTTAGTTGAAAAAATTTGTTTGGGGGGGGGGGACAAAATGTGATGCAAAATGATATTTGAATATGTGAATACTATTTTGTGGTCATCTATTAAAAGTTTTTATCCCTTTTGCCCATTCCATTTATACAAATTTTAACTAAAGCTAGGACCTCTGTTGACTAATATAAACTTTGCAAGTCCGTCATTTCCTTCATTCTTTGCTCTCTAGTCTTTCATCTCACACTTTTGTATTCAGTTCCCTTCTCAACTTCTCATTCTGTCCTACCCCATCTCATTCCCTCCAACCTATAGGAGTGTAATAATGTTAATAATGTTTACTCGTGTTTGTTTTCCGAGGGAGCAAATTGTGGCATAGACTGATAGTTTTTTTTTTTTAGGTAGAATGTAATGGAATGCATGTATTTGCTTCGGAAAATAATTGAAGGAGCAATATCATAATCTCAATAAGGTCAAGTAGAGTTGTCATTCATTAATGTGCTTTTCTCCCCGTCACACCAAAACAATGCACATAATCTCAGTTATACCCATCATGTACTTATGTTCTATCGAAAAATAAAAAAATGAGCCCGAATAGCTGCAACAATATTATCAGAGCTTCTAATGAAATGAAGGTGCCATCCTAGAATTTATGACAGCCGCTATTATCTGAAATATTTTCATCCTATATATCATCATTTGTCATTGATTTGGAGTCTTTGTTCCATATCTATTTTTTTCGTTACCATAATATAGTAGTAATAAATTGAGTTCTCTAGTAATTCTATGTATAAGGTTACTCTGTGGTCCCCTACAGAAAAATTATGTCAGTATTTCAGTTTATAATCTATGTATCTGTATTCTTGGATCTGAGTTTTATGTCCATCTTCATTTCTACAATTAAACTGTTTTTATGGGAATAACGGACTTCCTATTTTACACTATATCTTAAATTTGTATAAGGAAATATAAGGTATTATTCAGATATTAGCTGAAACAGAGAAAGCACAATTCAAACAGAAACTTATACTTCAGAGACCAACCAATTGGTAAATCATTGTAAGCCTTGATATGAACTCTTTTGATTCTACATGCTGCTCCTTAAGTTGCTGTTGCTGTTAGCTATATTTGAGATGAGGAATATACGTAAAAATGACTTGAATAAAAAATTATATGGAATTCGGAGATGGGTAGTGCATTGTAGCAATGGAGAATATGCGGGAACTCTGCTAGAAAGCATGGATTCTTTGCTTACCCGCTGCACTGTGCACCGGATTCTCGGGGATTCTTGGGTGCGCGGGATTTGTCTCGCACCCGCAAGTGAGAGAAGGTAATGTGGATACTTAAATTCTTAATTGATTAGCTAAAGTTAGGATGCATTAGTTGTGTTATCAAGTAATAATGATATTTATTAAGGATAATGAACTTATTAAGTTGAATGTTTACTTTAAATAAAATAAGAATCTTGACATAGTTATATATAATATATTATTAATATATTAATATTTTCCAAATCCTCATATTTTTTAATATGCCGAATTTTTGTATCTCCGTAATATGCTGCCCCGCACACCCACAATTTCCGCATCTCTGTACTACGCACCCCTGCACCCGCACTCATGCTCATGCTTCCTAGGCGGGAAGAGTACCATCACCATCCTTTCCTACTTAAATTTAGTAGCCTTTGTGGAAGACACTCTAGATTCGCGTGCAGTGTGAAACATGTACATGTATTAAGATTTAAGAGTTATAACTGTAGACATGCCTGGTCCTTTTTCCATTCAGTTTTAACTTTTGCTTGAATATTATTTGTTACAGACCTGTTCGTTGCTTGGAATTAGGGGCAAATCAGTGATGCATAGATCCACCTCTTCTGACCAGTCACCGACTCCATCTGTCTTGTGCAGGCTAAGCAATTACTAGAGAAAAATGAAAAAGGTCATGTCATTGCTACATGCCGTGATCCTAGTGGGGCAATCGGGCTGCTTCAGTTAAAAGACAAATTTTCTGAACGGCTTGACATTCAAAGGCTGGATCTCACTGATGAAAGAACCATAGAGGCAATTTTGCACCCTCCTATTATACTGATTTCTTGTCTAACCTAATGAGTCTGTGTTGGTGTTGGCGTTAGAAGTATTTCAAATTCGGTTCAATGAGTACAACAAGAATGACTTTATGAATTTAATGATTCTATTGGTGATTCAGTCTTTAGAAAGACTAATTTAAAAAACAAAAGCATAAAATACAGAACACCATATCCACTTGTGTTGTTGTCTTGAAAGGTGGCTGTAAGTTATAAGACCAGAAATATATATATCGTCTTCTGGAAGTATAAGATTTATGTTGCCTTTAAAACTTAGGCACATTGCTATCAGCTCTTCCATTAAGTAATACAAATAATCATATGACAGGATTCTGCTTTGTCTATCAGCGAGAGATACGGATCTTTGAACCTTCTCATTAATGCATCTGGTGTTCTTTCAATACCCGATGTTATGCAACCAGGTACTGATGTTTCTAAATATTATGCCCCGTAAAAATAGAAAATTTATGCTGACGTACATGTTGGCTGTAATATTATGTTACAGGTTAGTAGATGTATCCTATATTTTCTAATTCAGAATACTTAATAAACTTACATGCTTTGTTTTCCAGTACAGAAACGACATTGACCAAAGTGCAAAGATCATCGATGATGCTTGCTTATGAGATCAATGCAGTTGGTCCGATTTTAGTTATAAAGGTCATCTGTACCTTTCTAGTAATTTTTTTGAAATGTAATGATTTTGGTTTTTTCCATCGTAGTAACTCTGAGACTATGCTGACTTTTTTGTTTTCAAATTGTTATACTAGGTCTTCTTTCTTTTTATATTTCTATCTATTAAAACAAGTTCAATTATATTGTGAAGCAACGAATATATATTTCAGGCTTGTTTGTGCATCTCCTGTCCTGTTTTTTGTTCCATTTTCTTACTTTTGATTCATTGAGTACGTTTACTCTATGTTACTCGGACTCTTCATTTTACCTTCGAGTACCCGTGTCGGACACTGACACTTGGACATGGACACTTGGACTCGGACACTTATTTTAAGCCAAAAACATACATATTTTTTAAAATGTTTCCGAGTCCGATACTTGGACACGTGTTCATGTCGGACACTTATAGCCGAGTCCGAGTAACATAGCGTTTACTAACATGTACTTCTACAAGCAGCACATGTGGCCACTGCTGAAGCTGGAGGAGGCTCTAGGACTGAAAGAGATGTAGCAGTTGTGGCCAGTTTAAGTGCCAGGGTTGGATCAATTGGGGACAATCGTTTGGGTGGTTGGCACTCATATCGTGCTTCTAAGACTGCTCTAAATCAATGTATGATTCTAGACACCTATGATACTAATCACGCTTGATATCTTTTCTCTTTATGGAAATGTGAAATTAAATTTTACAAGCATATTTACTTTGCGGGAACGGAAGAGGCAATTTATGCTTATTTTAAACAATACAAGTTCCGAAATGTAAGAAGTTTATCAGAAAACTACAGTGACTTTCATTGCGATCCACATCTATATGAAAATTCTCAACATGATGATTTTAGTGCTCATCTGTCACGAATATTATTTTAAAGTATGAAAGTTATAACGGTTCCAACTGAGGAAACTGAAGACATCCTCTTTATAAGAAACAAGGTTAGGTCCGCATATTTTAGCACCGTCCTGGACTGTGATGTGGGAACCTTTTGCACTTGGAAATACTTCTTTTTGCAGTATGGAACAATTTGGCAGGCATGCGTCGTTGTTAATATTTTCTATGGGTGCAAATTTTGGGTTTCAAGCTGCGTCCATGTTAGAAACGGGTCAATTTGAAGTCATGCTAAAACCACTTAAAAATTGGAGGAAATTAATAATTAAATGTCAAGGTGCGGAATTCTTGGAACAGGTCATTTTTGGGTTGATCGGTCATTTTCAGGTCACTTTCGGTTTTATCGCATTAGATCAAGTTGCGAATTTTGTCGGGTTCAAGTCGTACTTCTGGTCGAGTCTGATATTAGTGGCCCTAATATTTTCTTCTTTATGATTAAACAATCAATTTTGCTCCCTTTCTAGTATCCTTCTTTGTGACACTACTGTTTGTTGATGCATGCAGTAACCAAAAATATAGCAGTTGAATTTGGTCGAAAGAAGGATCCAATCACATGCCTTTTACTACACCCAGCACGGTGGACACTGATCTCTCAAAGCCATTTCAGAAAAATGTTGCGAAGGAAAAACTTTTCACCAAAGAGTTCTCAGTTCAGAAGCTCTTAAGCATCATCGACAATGCCAAGATTCATGACAATGGCAAATTTTTCGCGTGGGATGGTAAAGAAATTCCGTGGAAATTGACAGCTCTATATTTTGGATAAAGCTCCCTGGTTTCAACTCCCTTGTGGAAAAGTACCTCTTAAATGGATTTTCGTTGCTAGTTGCTGTGAAATAGCAAATCTTTCAATTAAATCACTAATTACTCTTTGATGTGCTTGGAAGTGTTATAGAATTTAATTGAGTTAAATTACTTTGTCTGTTTCAGTTTGTTTTTGTAATTCACAAGTAAAGTCTGCATTTGAGATAAAATCGAACAAAAGAAACGTTATGATATTTTTCTGTCTTGTGGATTTGGATATTAATTTAGTCTTTGAGGTCAACCTGACTATGTTAAAGATTAAAACTTAATAACTAACTAAAAGGCTGTTGCTTTAGTGTTATTGCCCACTCCCGTTAAAGTAAAGGAGGTTATGGTTGAAGCCTTGTCGAAGGCAAAATGGATGGGTAAGAGTAGCAAATTAATACCAACTAATAATTAATGTATAGAGATTATTATTCAATTTATGGACTCTAAGAATAGTGATAAAATCTAGGTGGCTTCTAGTGATTGTTATACTTCTGCCGTTGCTTCTAAAACCAGCTCTTCTTGTCGAATGTTTATCTTAAAGTTGGTACAGTTAACTATATTCGCAAGTCTGAGCATTTACTTTGCTATTGATTGGAAGGACTAAAATTTAAATTTCTGTTAAACTGTTGATCTGGTGTTTCTGTTACGTACTGCTTGTACATGCAAGATGCTAAGAATTCCAGAGAGGGAGGGACAGTTCACTCATCAAAGGCCTAAAAGCACTTCTCGTAGGTAGTGTCACTCTGTGAGCTCAATTTCTGTGCTTCTGTCTTTTTCCATGCTTTGTTCATAAACTTTTGCAGAAATGTAGTCATTTGCTAGTTTTATTTATTAATTTTCGGCTTATTGCGTTTAACATGTAGTAAACGAGTAATATCATAGAAGTCCATGCACTAATATTTGAACAATATAGATTACTTTGTTAAGGGGGATATTCTGTATGAAATGTAATTTTGTTTTTTCAAACAATGTAGAGGGACCTGGCAAGCAACAATTATTTCATTCTATGTGATATTTCCATACTGGTGCTCATCGGCTAATACTGTATTAAGTTCTGTCCTAACCTATGTTACTCGGACTCTTCATTTTACCTTCGAGTACCCGTGTCGGACACTTGACACTTGGACATGGACACTTGGACTCGGACACTTATTTTAAGCCAAAAACATGCATATTTTTT